>NW_004085881.1:0-60684 GCF_000220395.1 Ichthyophthirius multifiliis
AATGAAAGTAATTATATATACTACATACTTATATTTTCTTTTTAAAAACACAATCAATTAAATTAAAAAACTATTAAAATTTTGATAGCTTTTATTTTTAATTGAGTTTTTAAAATAAAATAAAAAACAATACGTAAAAGTGATATTTAAAATAAAATAAATATACATGCCCTAAAAAAAAAAAATATGACTTATTAACAAAGCAATTCATCTTATCATAAAATTAACGGAGTTTTAAATAAATATAAAAAGTGGTATAAATTAGCTATTAATTTATTTTGGCCCTAAGATTCTACTGATTTAAATCTAACTAAAATCATTTGAATAAATGATTGAAATTAAAAAAATACATTTCATAAATGGACAAGAAAATAAATAATAAATTTTAATTAAAAAAAAAAAGATAGATATTTGAATTAAAATAATTTATTTTATACATATAGTCGAAACTATACAAGAAGTAAACGCTTACATATATAATATATATAAATATATATATATATATATATATATAATTTATTTTCAAATATTTTTCATTATATTATTTTTTTTAATTTTGATTTATTAAAAAAATTCTTAAATTGATTTTTTTTTATTTATTTTGTCTTTATATTTATAATATATTTGATTTTAGTATTTTTATAAAATTGAACAGATAATCAAAATAAATCCATCCTATTTTTAATATGAATATTATATAAAAATTAATTTTATATAATTTGTGTTTAATATATTAATTGATTAAAAAAAACATATTTTTTATTATTTCTATTTAGTTATTAAAAATATTTATTATCATTACAAAAAAATAAATATACTATGTTTTTTTTAGTTAAGACTTTAAATTTTAATTTTTTTATTATGAAAAAAACAAATATTACATATTTTTTAAATATTATAATTTTGTTAATAAATGAAATATAAATTTAAAATTTAGTTAATTCATTTGATAATAAATAAAGGTTTTGAAACCAAACGAGCCAAATTAAGAAAGTCCTTTGATTCATGCCATGCCAAAAAAAAGTGAGAGCTGGAAGACTTATTCTTATCGCGTTAGTATTTACTTATATAATTCTATTCCTAGATAAAATTATAAAAAACTTATAAAATTGAATTTAAAAGAAGAATAAATTTACAATTTGTTCTTAAAGACATAATATTTTTATTGATATTATTTGACATTAAGAAATATTAAACTTAATTTAAAGAATAAAAATCAAATACTAGAAAAATAAAATAATTTTTTTATAAATTAATTAAGTCAAAAAGATTATATTTATTTATAAAAAAAAAATTATATTAATTAAAATTACTGATTTATCATTACAATAGTTATTTATATTTTAAAAACTCTAAAATTCATAAATAATACTTATTTTAATTTACAAAAAATTGCATTATTTTGAAAAAAAATATTATTCCATTATATAAAATAACTAAAAATAAAAAAATTAATTAATAAAAAATATAAATAAAAAAATTAATAAAGAAAAAAAATGCTTAATAAAGAATAAAATTTCTTTACAGTAAAAGACGTTGCAGCAGCCTCATTTATTAGAGCATATGCTGACCACTTAAAAAAAGCAAACAAGCTTAAAGTTCCTTCATGGACGGAATGGACAACAACATCTACTGCCAATGAATTAGCTCCAACAGACCCTGATTGGGTTTATTTAAGAGTAGCTGCAATTGCACGTAAAGTTTATTTAAAACCTCATACTGGTGTTTCAACTTTAAGACATATTTTTGGATCAGTTAAAAGAAGAGGGTGCTTAAGAAACATCCACGAGCATGCACATGGTAAATTTATTAGATGGTCCTTGTAATAATTGGAAGAATTAAAAGTAATAAGAAAAGATAAAAGTTCATCCTTAAAGAAATTTTCAAGAATTATCACCAAAGAAGGAATGACTGAACTAAATAGAATTTCAACTTAAATTGTATTACATAATAAGGAAAAATAATAATAAAATTGAAGTTAAATAAATATATAGTGATTTTTATTAAAGAAAATTTTTGTTTAAAACATATATATTTATTTTTAATAAAAAGTAAATAAATACATAAAAAAAAATTATTTTATTTTTAGATTTATATAAATTTATTTTTAAATATAAAGTAAAAAACATATATTTTTTAATAATTATATTATTATAAAAAAATATTAATAATAAATATAATTTTATTAAATATTTTATAAAATGTATTTTTAAATAAACAAAAAATGATATTTATTATATTACGCTTTTATTAAATAAATTTTAAAATAAAGTTTTTATGATTTAGATTTTTTAATTGATCATAAACTTTTATTTTACTAAATTAAAATTACTTTAAAAAAGAAATACAGTTTCTAATTAGAAAACAAATTAATAATAATTTTTTTTAAAATCATTATAAAAAATAAAGCTATTTCTATTTAGAATAATATATTTATTTATATATTTTTTGTTAAAATATAAATTTTAAAATATTTTAAAACTTTATACTATAATTAAAATAATTATATAATATTATTTATCTTAAATAAAAAAATAACAAAAACAACTTAAAATAAGACATAGAATTTAAATATTAAATAATGAGCAAAGAAATAACATCTTAATTAGTAGAAGGAACATTAAATGTAACAAATTTAATAAATATAATTATTCATAATTTCATATTAAAATTAAAATAGGCATTAACTGGTAACAATAAATCTAATACAAATAATTAATAAAATTCAGCTGGTTGTTGTCCTTGTTGTACTTTAACGTATTAATTTATTATTATAATTTAAAATAAATAAAAATAGTTTTTGGAGAAGATACTTTGACGTAACAGAAGGAGACGTGGCAAAAAGATTAAGATCAGCATTATTTTTGACACCTTCATTTTGCGAAATCATGGAAGGACATCCAGATTTGTAAAATATAAAATTTTTATAATTATTTCTAAATATTTATAAATAAATTAAAAATTAAGATATGGACCATTTTGGATTTATACAACCATAGTTGTTATATTATCAATATCTTCAAATATTTGTAGTTATTTACATTTACGGGTAATAAAAACATAAAAACTAAAAATGTATTTATTTATATTATTTTTTATGAAAAAGGGATCTTAAACATTATTTAATTATGATTTTAACTTTGTTTCAGTAGCAGCGAGTTTAGTAATAATAATAAAATAAATATATAAAAAAATAGGTTTAAATAATTATATATTTATTTCTAGGTATATGGTATTGGTATATTGACACCTATTGTATTATGGTGTGTTGTTAAGTTATTATTTAAAGTAAAAATCAAACTTATTTAAACAATATGCTTATATGGCTATTCTGAAACTTGCTTTATTATTATTTCCTGCCTATTACTTATTCCAAGCACAGTAAAATAATAATATCAGTATATTTTAATTTTATAAAAAATAAAAAAGATTTTACAATGGGTTTTGATTGCTTATGGAATGATTGTTTCTTCAACGTTTTTCTTTAGAAATATAAAAAAGTAATATATATAATTATACATATTTACTTTTTTTAATTATCATTATATTTATTAATTAATATCAGAGAAATGGATGAATTAGATTCCAATTAAAAATATGTTGTTTTTGCTATTGTTTTAGGTTTTCAAAGTGTATTATGCTTAACATTCAAATTTTATTTCTTTAGATTAATTAAAATACCTGATACACCATAAAATTGATAAAATATTAAATTTATAAAATTAAATGTTATATTTATTTTCAAATTTATGAATAAAAATCATATAATTTTACAAAAAGTTTTTTTTATATTAAATTATTTTTTTATATAACTTTTATTATTTTTTTAAATTAATAAAAATATATTTTTTTATGAATTATAAAAATTTATCTAGTTTTTTTTTAAAAAATAAATTTTTAATGAGTTTAAATAATTTATAATACATTAAAAAAAATTAATATTTTATAAAAATGAGAAATAAATATAAATATGCGAATTTGTTTTCATTTTATATAATTCTAAAACTTATTTTAAATTAATTTTACTTATTAATTTTTATTTAAAATTTTCATTATACTAATGCTGATGCAGTGTTTGCATTGCTTTTTTAAAAATAATTAAATTTTTGAATAGTCTATAATTTTTTTAAAATTACTATTTCCAAGTAGGAGGAAGTTTTTAATTAAGTTTGTAATATCTTACCAATCTGTGTATTCTAGATTCAACAAGAATAACTCTGAATTTAGAATCTTTGTCTTTTCTATTTTTTTCTAAATGTTTTCTTATAGCAACTGCTTTTTTAATTAAACAGTGAAGATCTTCAGGAATCGAAGGAGCACAACCTTTTTTATTATTTATAAAAGTAAAATTTATGCATTTTTATATATTTAAATTACCATTTTTTTTCAAAATTCTTAATATTTTTTAGCCTGTTAAAAATCTTACTTAAGGAATACCATGCTAATCTCTAAGAATTACACCAACTTAAGATGGAGTAAGACCTTAATTTTTATTTTATGATTTTTTATTTATATTAAAATATTTTTAAAAAATAAAAAAAATAATAAATAAAATAACAAATATAATTTCTAAAATCATAATTTAATTTTTATATTTTTACCTTTTTTAGCTAATTTAACGATTAAATCAGATGCTTAAGAAGGACTCATATGGAGCCATTTCGGCGCTTTTCTTTTATAAGGTAATGCAGATCCGGAAATACCTTTTCCTTTTCCTTTCATTTACATGCGTCCCATTTTTTTTTTTTTATTATTTAAATTAAAATAAATATTTAATATTTTCTTTTTTTTAACTTTGTTGTTTGTTTATCAATTAATTATTTTAATTTTTTTATATCTTTTTTAATTTTCTCTTTTTATTAATTTTAAATAAAAATAATAATATGAATATTCTGTTAATAATAAAAAATGTTTAAATGATTACATTAAAAAATTTTCACTATAATATTCTTTTATCTATATTTATTACTAAATGAATTCATTAAATAAAATTGAAATTTATTTGTACTTATCTTTAATAAATAAAAAGTTAATTGAAAAAAAATATTCAATTATAAATTTGTAAGCATAATAAAAAAAAATATTATTTACATTTAATAGTAGTTAAGAAATTTAATTTATAAAATGTTTAATAGATAAATTAATTTTTAGATTATATGTATATATAGAATCATGAATAGACAAAATAAAATTAAAAAATTTGCATTGGCATTTTAATTATATATATAAATTCTATCATTAGAACGCAAATTTATTATATAAATTGAATTTTTTTATGAATAAAAAATTATATTTATTTTTAAATTTTTTGCAATATAAAAATAAAATTTTAGTTAGTAAATGTATTTTGTAAAAAATAAAAATTAATAAATTTATATTTTAATATAAATAGTAATAATTATATATATATATATATAAGAATTTAGTTTATAAAAAATATTTTTTAAAACATAATTAAAATCTATGTAATAATTCATAATAAAAAAAAAATTAATTTATTATATATAATAAAAATTAAATAAAAAAAAATTTTAAATTTATATAATATAAATAAAATCATATTTTTATTAAAATAATAAAAAAATTAATATCAATATATTTAAAAAATATTGAATATTAGTATATGTATAAAAAATAAAAAAGTTAAGAAAAGATTTATAATATTAAAATAAAAAAAGAAAATAAGAATATTAATTATATTATATAAATTAAAAAATATATATGATGAATATATAAAAAAAAAAATATGTATAAAAAAAAATAAAAATATAAAAAATAAAAAATAAAAAATAAAACAAAGTAAAAACAAAATAAAAAATAAATAAATAATAAATAAATAAATTAATTATATTATTTTTATATATATATAATTTACATAATTATTTATATATAAACTATATATTTAAAAATTATTTTAATATATTATATTTTTTATTTAAAAAATAACAAATTATTTTCTTTTTTTTATTATTAAGTTAAATTATAAATTTTTCAATTTTTTAATTTTATATAATATAAAATAATTTTATAATTTTTTTATAAATAATAAAAAAAATTTTAATGTATTTTGCAAATTAAAATTTTATTCTTTTTTCTTAAATATAATAAAAATTGCATTAAAATAATTTAAATTTTAAATTTTATTTTTTGAAAAAACTTGCTAAACTTGAATGTATTTAACCTATTAATTTAAAATGAAAATAAACTTATTTAAAAAATATCCAACAATATCCTAATCGAATAGCTGATGCCTAAACTTTAGTTTCTGCTAAGTATAACCTAAAATCGAAATTTTAGATGGCTGCTAATACATAAATATATAAAATAAATAAGAATATACCTAATTAATTTTTGGATGACCTAATAAATGTTATCGTTAACCTTAATAACTATTAAGTTAAAAAAATAAAGGGATATTTTTATCTTAATTTAAATATTTTGAGTCTCTTATTATTATATATTTATAAATTATTAAATATTATATAAATTTAAAATTTTACTCATAAATTTTTGATTATTTATTTAAATTAATTAAAAATACATATATTTTATTAAGGAAGTTAAAGTTTTACAAGTAAAAATTAATTCCCAATCTAATAAGAACTTTTAAAATATAGTGGAATAAGAATTAAAAAAAAATATAATATTAAAAATATACAAAAATCAACCTAAATCAATAGACTTAGCATGATTATATTCTATAGACTGTAAAAATATATAAAAATTGTTAGTTGAATTAGAATTCAAAGATTTAGAAAAATATTGAAACCAAAAGACAGCAACAATTTATGTTTCTGAATTTTATAAATTAAAAAAGGTAAAAACTAACGAATAAATATATGAAAACTATAGCACTGCATCACATTTTCTAATATGTATAAAATTTCATGAATCAAAATGTTTAGAAACAAAATGATTTATAGAATTTAGAGCTGTAGAGGTGTAATGGCTATTAGAGTGAAAGAGATTTTGAATATAAAGCTCAGTTCTCCTGAAGGTTATTTTATAAATTAGAAATTTAACTGGAATTAAGAGCATATTTTACTAAAAACTCTATTAAAAGAAAAGCAAAGAAGCAAATTTTGAAGATTATTTATTATGTGCTTAGTTTTAAG
Source organism: Ichthyophthirius multifiliis (assembly GCF_000220395.1). Classification (NCBI taxonomy): domain Eukaryota; phylum Ciliophora; class Oligohymenophorea; order Hymenostomatida; genus Ichthyophthirius; species Ichthyophthirius multifiliis. Next base: position 7,116 of record NW_004085881.1, read on the forward strand.
GAAAAGTTATGAAACTTTAGAGGAATTAAAGCTTAAGGAGGTATAAAAGATTATTTAACAACTTTCAAACATACTAATTTAACGTAAAATATCATAAGAAATAGTAGTAAGACATATTTCAGAATTGAAAATTAAAAATATTTAAAATTTGTAAAATTAAAATTATTTTATTTAAGATTTTTTTGTTTAATTTAACTTTATAAATTTTCTTATTATTTAAGTATTTAAATATTAATATTTTTTTTTTTAATTATATTTTAAAAATAATTTATTTAATTATTATTTTAAAAATAATATTTTTTTAATATAATTATTTAATTATTTAGTTATTTATTTTAAATAAAAATTATTTAAAGATAAAAAAATAATACAAATTTAAAACATTTAAAATTATTAAATAATTTGATGTAATCTTAATAAGAAATTGAATATGATATTGCGAATATAATTAAAGGTATAGCATTTTATGAAATTCACGTAAAATTTTACTTTATTAATAATTTTTATAAAAATAAACATAATTAAAAATCGAACATTTAAAGATTGAAAATTTAAAAATAAAAGCATGTGAAAATCCTAATTTTGATCCATTAGATGCATGGAATTGTATAAATATCAACAATTAAGAATATATAAATTAAGATTACATAAATAACTTTCCCTCGTAATAAAATAAACAACACTAAAATAAATATTTTATTTTAAAAATATTTCAAATAATAAAATAGTGCTAATAGGATTGCTTGTGGTCTAAAAGAATGTCAATATATAATAAATTTAATTTCTAGAAATGGAAAAACTTTATTAATTTGCAAGAGTAAAAATTAAAAAAATATTTTTTTTAATTTTAAAATTCAAAAATTCTAAAGATTTATAGATTTCATATTACCAAAAACAAACTAAGCCCTTCGAGAAATTTCTCTTTAAAAATAAAATAGAAATCGATTTTAAATATCAGATATAGTGCAAAGAACTTCTTCATTATTAGTATCAGAAATACTATTTAAAGAAATATAAGGTTTTAGAGAAATAGAAGATCTAAGGAAAAGTTTATCAAATCAATATAATATTTAGCAAATTTTTAAAATAGTGGATTATAAAGAAAAAGGAATTATAGATTATGTAGTGTAAATTAAATAAATAAAAATTTATTTCAAATTTTATTAATAAAAAAAAATTATAAAATTTATATTAAAAAAGTTTATCCTAATTTTTCAAAAAAAATGAAATAATATTTACTTAAGATGAATATGATGCTTTTATTTTTCGTACAACTTTAAATAATGATAATAAATTAGATTATGAAGAATTAATTCTCGCTTTACTTCCTTTAGATCCTTTTGTATATCCTTCATTTAAAAACAATTTCAATCGATCTAATTTGACATAATATGTATTATAAAAAGCTTAAGAATTCAAAGTCGATGTATAAAATCCTCCTTTTCCTAATTTTTAATAGACAAGCAACAAAAATAGAAAAAATAATTAAAATTTTAGAAGTTCATTTGATCGACATACTTAAGAAAGATAATCATATAATGTAGATTAAGGATATATGAAACAATTAAAATATTATAATTAAATTTATTATAAACCATGCAAAGATTATAGATATTTTTAAGGAAATTATGACTCATATTTAAATTTGAGGCATCATGATTAATTTTTTGATAAATATTACCAGTTTATATAAGAACGAGATAGAAATGAGTTTTTTTTTAATAGGTTTGGAAAAAGATATGCTTTTGATAATGAATTAGATTCTCTTAGAAATAAAATAAAATTCAGAAATGACATCAATAAAGAAGTTTATGAAAATTTTAATGATAATACTGTTAAACTTACTAACAAGCCTGTGTCTATTTTAGAAGAAAATAAAAACAGTAAAAATAATTTAAATAAAAATAAATTTAATAATAATTTTGATTATGACTTTGAATGAATTTTTATTATTTATTAAAACATTTATATTTATGTATTTGTTTTTTTACTATTAAAATTATATTTTTTTTAATATAAAAAAAAAACATTATAAATATTTATTTAAAAAAACAAAAATATAATAAAACTAAATTTATATCATTCAAAATTATAGATTTTTCTAAAAAAAATAAGTTTTAATAATTTGTTTCTTTGTTTTTAAATTTATTTCTTGAAAATTGATTTTCTTATATATTTTACATATTATTAGTACTATTTTTTATATTAATTTAAATTATCAAGATGTATCTATTTAAAATAATTAATTATTCATTAAATTATATATATATATATTACTTTATCTTATAAATGTCTTTATAATTACTTTTCATTTCCTATAAACTCTATATCACATAATCTACAAAAATTGGTTTTTTCTTAAATTTCCTTATATTAAATTTCTTTAAAATCTTAAGGTGTTACTTATAGCTTACCTTATTTTATTAATGCAGTTTCTCTTTGTTAATTAAATATTTCCAAAACTTCTTGGATTTCGTTTTCTTTTTCTAAAGTTCTAAAATGTTTTTGAATTCTTTTATACATTTCTAATTTTATATTTATTTTCGGCTAATTTAATTTAAAAAATATATATAAATAAAAAATAAGAATTAAAAAACAATTAAATATATACTAAAATAAAGTCTAAAAAACATAAAATAAAATATTATATAAAAATTATGATAGATTTATTTGTTTAAAAAAATTAAAGTTGAATGAATTCAGTAAATGAAGAATGTTTAACTCAGTAAGAAAAAATCAAAAATCCTTAGAAAAATATAAACTCAATTTTTATTATGAATTCATGAGAAACAATTTTTTTGCAACTTCATTGATTTTGATTTATTTGGATTTCAAATATCATAGATTATGCTTTTTTATTTTTTTAGGTTTAAAATTTCAATTTATTTATAGTTTTATTATTAATTATCTATTTTTTTCTCATTTTCACTATTTTATTATATTTTTTTATAAAAATGTAATAAAATGAATAAAAAAAAACTAAAAATAGTCAATCAAAAGATAGTAAGCATATTTAGAACGACTAAAATAAAATTATAATCAAATCATTTAAATCTAAAAGACTGTAACTATTAAGGTGTTTAGAAAAGATAAAAGTAATTTTTATTCTGCAAATAAAAATTTAATGAAAAAGAATTGTCTTTAAACGACATAAAAAATAAATTGAAAAACATATATTATAATTGCTTATTATTTGATATAAAGTAACAAACAAGTTTAAGAAATTCCTTCAAAATTAAAATAATAAAAATATTAATGGGAGAAAAAATAATAGAGACGAAATTTTCTTTTAAGATACTAAAAAATTATATAAAGAATAAAAAAAAAAATAATAAGAATAAAAAAACCTAAAAATTTAAAAGCAAGAGAAAAAGCAGAAATCGAATGGACAAAGAATAAAATTATCAAAAAAATAAAATAAATTTCAAAAAATAAAAAACAAAAAAATTAATTTTTATAATTATAAAAAGATAGAATCAAGAAATTAGTTAAAAATAAGATTTTATATATAAATATAATTCTAAAAATATATAAACAATTTATATTAATAAAAATATTATTATTAAAATTATTTTTTATTTAAATTTGTTTATATAATAAACTCATAAATATTAAATTGAATATATTTATATTAAAATAGTTTTTAAATAAAATTCAGAAAAAAGAAAAATAAAAGTAAAAAAATAATATATATTAAATAATAAAAATAAATAAATAAAATTTCATTATTTAATAATGCTAAATTAATAAAATAAGAAAAAAGTTTTGTAATTCAGAATAAAAGATAAAATAAATAAATAAATAAATAAATAAATAAATAAATAAATAAATAATTAAATAAATAAATAAATAAATTTTAATATATTTATTTTGAATATTATTTTAATTATTAATATACTTATTAGTAAGATTTTTAATAGATTAAATTATATTTTTTATTTTTTTATCTTAATATATTTATTTTTTTATTTTATTTTTTAAACATTTTTGTCAATATATAAGAGTTATTCTTTATATAATTATATATATAATTTTTTTTATATTGATTGATTTTTTTTTAATTTTCAAATTTTTAGATTTTTCAATTTTTTAAATTTTTACGTTTAAGTGTTTAATCAATTGCTTTTTAAATTAATAAAATATATTATAATCTTTTTTATATAGATTTTTATTAAAGGATAATATTAATGAATATATTTGTTAAATTTTTTTCAGATTTTATATTTTAATATAAATATAAATATCTTTAATTTAAAGCTATGGTTTTTAGTTAAATTTATTTTTAAATTTTAATAAATATTAGAGTTTTCAGTTTATTTGAAAAAATTTTCTAGTTCAGAAAAACAAATTGCTCCATCATAAACTTTTATTTATTATATGAAAATAAATAATAAATAAATAAATAATAATAATGAAATTTTTTTTTTTTAAAAAAAAAAGAAATATTAAATCTAAATATTGAAATAAAAAGATATTATTTTATATAAATAAATAAATAAAAAATTAATTATTAAATCATTCTTATTTATAGCCATTTTTGTCTCTTTCAACAACAAAAAAATCTTCTTCCTAATTATTTAATTCTTCAATTTAATCTAATAATTTTTCTCCTTTAGTTTCTTTTAAAGGAATTAGACATAAAACTCCTGCAATTCCTATAACTCCTAAAGGTACCATAGCTGATAAATTAATTCTTAAGCAAATTAGTTTAATATATGGGGCAGCTGTACTACCAATAGTTCCAGCTGCTGAACTAAATCCTAAAGCCAGATTTCTGACAGCTGTAGGAAATAGTTCTGTAATATAAATATAAACAATAGTCCATACAAAACAAATAATAAATCTCATAATACCAGCGACAACAATTTATAGTATTTTTTAATAACATATTTTATCTCCAGAACAACTATCGGGTATTTTAATAAAAATAAATGAAAAAGAAAGTAAAGTAACAATTGTTAGACCAATAAAGCTAAGACGTTTTCTTTTAATAGATGGAATAAAATAATTTGTAATAGAATAAGAAATTAGTTCACAAATTCCTATAATAATTGAATTTATATAAATATTAAATCCAACAGATGTTATAGCAAATGTAATTCCATAATAAATCATCTGTATTGTCAAAAATACAATTGCACAGCAAATATTTTTTACTCTCAGACTTTTATATTTAAATAAATCTATAATAGAATAAGAAATCTTTTAATTATTTTTAATCACACTTTATAAAATATTAATTTATAATGGATTTTTTTTATTAACTTTTGCTATTTTATTTAACACTTAAAGTCCTTTTTAAGTGTTTTATTCATGTAAAAATTTAGGTGACTCATAAATTAAAAACGCGCCAAAATTTAATAAGGTTATAGGCACAAGAAAAGTATATAAAATCAAACTTCTCCAATAAGGCATTAAATAGGCTATTAAAACTAGGAAACACTCGCCCAAAGCATATACTACTTAAACCCCTATAGATGTATATTCCCTAAATTTGCCCAAAGAATGCTCATTTAGAAAGGAAAAATGAATAGTAATAGCCGGATTAGCCCCCAATCCTTACAAGAAAAGTCCTATAAAGCAAAAAGCAAGGTTCTTATTAGTCGTAGCAATCAAAACAGTACTTAAAGTGGCAATAAGCCAGCTTATAATCAATGCATTTTTCCTTCCTTTATTATCAGCAAACCAAGAAAAAACAAAAAACCCAATTAAACTTCCCAAATAAGTCATAGAACTCATAATCGTATATATATATGATCTATCACAAACTAAAGGAGGATCATAATAAAAAATAAGCGAATTTTAATTAAACTTTATATAATCCATAAAATTCTCTTAATCACAAACCCAATCCTAAGTACAATCTAAAGAAAATTTTAACCCTTTACAATCATATTCAGGATCCATAAACACGAAATTAGATTACATTAAAATCATAGCAGTAAAAAACCATTGTAATGAAAACCATAAAAAAGCACGGAATTAATACCAATTCGCACTTCCTACTTCATCTAAAGCTTCCTCAAATGTTATTTTAGATATATTTTTTTTTTAATGTAAATTTGAGGTAAATGAAACATGAAGTTAATTATTATCTTACACTGATATAATTTCAGAGTAGCTTGGATTAATATTATTCATAATTATTTTTATTTTAGATATTAAATAAAATAAATAAAATAAATAAATAAATATATATATATATATATATATTTCTATATATATATATTTATAATTTTTTTTTTATATTATGATTTACTTTTATACATATATATACTTTTTTTTATTTTAAAATAATAATATATAAATAATTCAATTATTTGCCATATTTATATATTAAATTTTTTCATCCATTTTTTTATATATATATATTTTTTTTTTAGTCATTAATTTATCTTTTAAAATACTATTCTTTTATAAAATATTTTAATTTTTTATTCTATTATTTTTATATAATAATTTAATTTAATTTTTCTTCTTCAATATTATGGTGTTTATTTAATAAATTATTTTAGATCATTTGCAAGGTTTAATACTTTTTAATTTTTGTTTTCTAAAAATTTATATTTATTGGCTTTATTATTTATTTTTTCATCTATTACAAATGTAAAATTAAATTATTATAATGATAATAGCTTCTATAATAGCTCTTTTATCCTCTCTTTTTTTGATATTATTAATTTTTGTTGGTTAACCCATAGATTATTTTTAATATAGGTTCTTAAGTGAATATATTTACTATCGCAAACATATATATATATTTAAAATGAATTTTTTAATATATATTTATGATTTATTTATCTTTTTTAAAATTATTAATTTGTAAACAAACTAAATAAACAAATTTAATACTAATTCGGTATTTATTATATTTATAATTAGTTTATTTGAAAATTTTACAATTATTAATTGTTTGATTTGCTTTTCTTTCATTTTCTCTGTGTTTTTTTTTTGTCAACTAATTTTTTTTTAAATATAAAGAAATATAAAAAAAATATTTTAATGTATTATAATAGGTAATTATATTTATATTTTGATTATCTTAATTATTAAAGGTATTTAAAATTATGATAAGGCATACTATGCTTCTTTTCAGCATGAATAAAAAAGAAAATATTTTCCTCTACATTTTATTTTTTAAAAAGATAAACATATGGCTATTTAAAATAATAATTAAGGAGTAATTTTTTTCTGTTTATTCTATCGCTGTTTATTTATTTTTAGATATATTAATATAGTTATTTAGTTATTATTAACTTATTAACTTTATTTTTTATTAAATATTTTTAAATTATATGTATTTCGTATATAAATTTAAAATAATTATTTTCTGTATATAATTTTAATTAATAATCAAATAAAAGTTTATTAATTTATAAAAATAAAAATAAATATTTCTTTATAAAATTAAAAAAAAACTAAATGAGCATTAATTAATTTTTATTAAAGTAATTTTATTCTCATTTTGTATAATATTTATTAACTGATTATACTTAAGTGAGTTTAACAAGTATATTTAATTTATAATATAAAAAAGATAAAATTGAAATATAATAAATTGGCAATTATTAAAATATTTTTTAAATAATATTAAATATTTTAAATTATTAAAAATTAAATAAATTATATATGAATTTTTTTTAAAAAAAATAAAATATAAATATAAATATAAATATAAATATAAATATAAATATAAATATAAATATAAATAATATCATTTATTTTATTTTTATTTGTATTTATACAAAGTAGATCATAAAAAGATATTAGAATTTTTTATACTTTGATTAATTTTTTTTTATATTTTCCACAAATTTTAAATTTTTAATTTTTGATAAAGACTAAATATTATGTTTATATTTGAATTGTTTTTAGCACTTAATTTTTTAAATATAATTTTTTTTTTTGCAGTACATTATCTATTTTAATCTGAAATTTCTCTTAATTATTCTAATTCCTCTTTATTTTCCACATAAATATAAAATTTACTTTATATTCCATCATATTTTATTGCTTAATATAGCATTTTTAAAACTTTATTAAAAATATATGTTATAGTTTAATTATATACACATATAAAGCCGTGTGTTTCTTTATAATGATTTAATCTCATTGCTGATAAACACCCTTTACAGGCTGTATCCCGTATTTTTAATTTTATTACCTTATTATATATTTCTAAAGTTTTTATTTTAAAATAAACTTTAATTGTTGAAATATAAGTTTCGCTGAAATCTTAATTTATATATTAATTTAATATCGAAGTTTTCGCAGAATTAGAAGGTCCTATTAGTATTATTTATAAAACCCTGGTATAATGATCTCCCTATAAAAAATTTTTTTGATTAGGTTTAAGAAAAAGCAAAACTATTTGAACATGTTATGGATAATTAGGCAGTTTAGCAAAAGATATTTTCAAAAATTAATTTTATTTTGGTCTATGATACTCAAATTATGTTATTTTAAATATATAATCTATTGTATTTTTAATTTTTATTTTTTTTCAAAAAAAATGTGAATAAAAAAAATTATTAATAGATATTAAAAAATAAAATAAAATTATAATTTATAAATAAATTAAATTTTAAAAATATTTTTATTTATAAATATAATTATATTTATATTAAACTATTATATTTAAAATAATTCTAATAGTTCATACTAATTTTTATTATTATTTTTATCTATTAAAAAAACAATAACGTAATTATTTAATTTTAAACTCATCCTATCATGATCATTCCTCTTAATCAATTTTAATTGCTTTATTAAATTCAAATTTTAATTGGTTTTTATTTTATATAAATCCCCTTCTTCCATGTCAACTTATTTATATAATTTAATATAAACTAATTATTTTAGATGCAATGTATTTTTAGAATTGAAATGGTTTACGAATTTAATTTCGAAAATCTAACTATTATTATTTTCTAAAAGCTTAAAAATATCAAATTAAAATTAATTTACCAAAATTTTATTATTTTTTTGTCATGCAATTTAGATCATTTTTTGAAATACAAAAAAATTATCCAAAAAAATAATTTTTTTAAAAAATAAATTTTAAAATTCGTATAATAAAATTTTATTAGCAGTATTAATAAAAAATTAATTATATTTATGATTTTATCTAGATAATATAAATTAGTTTAAAAATTCAAATTTAAAAGAAATAATCTATTATTATATTATTTTTTCTATATTTTTTTAAAAGAAAAATCAAAAATAAATAAGGAAAGAATATATTGATAATAATGACCTTTTTGTTTATTGAGTTTTTTATTAAAAATAAAATAAAGAAAAACAATAAGAAAAGGTAATATAATAAATATATTTATATCACTCATTAAAGTTTAAAAATATTTTTAATAAATTTACCCTCGAAAAACTTGATTTTTATATTTTTTGAGGGCATGCAGGTTATAGAAAGGTTTTAAATGTATGTATATAAATATATATTTGAATTTTCATATAAATATTATTTCACTTCTTATACTTAGATACTTTTTACTTTTAATTTTTTATAAATTGTTTTTATTTAAAAAATAAAATAAAAATCATTGTTTTTATACTAAAAAATACATTTAAATTTTATATGAAATAAAAATATTTATAAAATAAAATTAAATTAAATAAAGTTTCGAGAATATAATAATATTATCATACTTCTCCATACAATTTAAGTACTACATTTTTACATATTTCACTTATTTTTCTTTAGTCTAAATGAGGATTTTTCATCTTTGCTATTTTTTAAATCCCAAGCATTTATTATTTATCATAAATTTTATACTCTAAAATAGCATTTAGAATTTGTTTTTTTAACTCTTCATAAGGATTATATCCACTAATATTGTTATTAATACTAACGTAAGGGATATTAATATTATTTTACAAATTTAAGTTTTCATTATTTTTATTTTAAACACTCTAAAAGCATTCACTTTATTAATTTTGAAAAGCTTCTGAATAATCTAAAATATTCTAATCTTAAATGCTTTGAGAAGGTTTAGCGAATCCATATATATAATCAATAGAATATCTATCTTAATTATTAGAAGAAGTAAAAGGTCGTTTTTTATTTGGGCTAAAAAATGCACTATATTAATGTTTTGAAGGTTATTAAAGAAGCATGGAATTTTTTAAACTTTATTATCTTATTTTGCCAACATTTTTATTTGAATTTAAATTTACTTCTTTTAATTTTCTTACTAAATTTGTAATATTTCTTTAATGATCTTACATTTAAATATTTTTAGCAAATATCTGACGGTTTTTTATAAAATATTTTCTGTTGAATGCTGTTGGTTATTTCATATCTATATACCCTTTTTTTAAATCTTTTACTTTTCGCTATGATTCATATACTTCTCGAAATTCCAACTGTAGTTAACAAAGGTTTTTGCGCTTTTGATTGCTTATTTAGTTTATATGCTTATGGGGTTCTTTTAAACTAAAATTGTTACTTTTAGTGTTTATTAATGCTAACAAATGGTTCTTCTGAAGATTATCTATATTTTTTTTTCCTCCTAAATTCCTACGATCAGGTATAAAATACATTTTTTTCTATTTTAAAATTTCTTATTATTAAACGTTATGAAAATTATTATTTTTCTTTTTATAAATAAAATATTAATTTAATGATTATTTTGATTCAAGTTTTATAATTTTTATTTGGTATTTTTTTTTAATTTGTAAAAACATAAGAAAATAGTTAATAATTTGTAAAGTTAAAATAAAATTATTAATGAAAATTAAAAACAAAATAAATGTTATTAATTTATATTTTTATATTAATTATAAAAAGATGTATTCAATCTAATTAACAATAAATAATAAATTTTTATTAAATTAATTATTAATATTTTTATTTTATTTATTTTCGACATCACTTATATTTATTTTTTTATAATCTATAATTTTTTTTAAAAAAATAAACTTACAAGAAAAAATAAACTAACTCTTATACAATTTTGTTTATTATTTTTTAAGATATTTTTTCATTTCATAAAAGAAGTTATAATTAACAAAGTAAATCGTATTTTTCGCATTTTCAAATTCTTAGCTTTCAAAAAGCTACATATGTTAAAAGTCATATATTTTAATCAAATCCTGAATATTAAAACTTCCTTAAAGTTTTCATTTGTCAACTTAGTTTCAGATAAGAGTTTTTCTTATTTATATTTTAGTCTATTATTATCTGCTATATATTAATTTATTTCTTTTAGCATATATTAATTTAATTTCGTTTCATATTTTAATTTCAAATAAATATAAATTGTGTCGATTTTCCTTTTTCTAAAAAAAATTTCCGCCAAATTTTTAATCAAAAAACTATTACCTTCAAATTTTTTTGTTAAATAAGTAAGTATGCACTCAAATTTTGTTTTTTTAATTAAGCTCTTCAGTCAGATTTTTAAAAATTAATTTAAAAATTACATATACACAGTATTTTTTAAAAAAATTATTCTGTATAAATCTTAATATATAAATTCGATTCTTTATTACATTGTTTTTTCTTTCTAAAGTATAAAACAATTAAACAGTATTTATTTTTTCACTTTAATAATTTTAACATACTTATTGATAATTTTCAGAACTCATAATTTAAAAAAGTTTTCTAAATAAATATTGACTATTTCTACTTATCAAAACTTTGTTTTTCTAACTGTGTTATAATACCCTGAAATTTGTTACCTTAATAAACGACTAAAATTTCCTTTGGAAGCCCATTCTAATTCACTTAATAATATAATTATATTTGCTATCTGTTTGAATTTTTTTAAAATAATTCTTATTGCCCCTACTTTTATTTTATTAATATTGGTTGATTTTGGAGAAAAAAAATTATTAATTTTCTATTTTTTAATTCTGATTTCTTATAAGTATATATTGATAATTAATTTTCTTTTTATTATGTATCTGTTATAGTTTGATTTTAAATTTCTATAAAAACTATAAAAAATTAAATAAAACTAATTTTTTTTCTGCCATACTTTCTAAATTTATTTATTTTGAAATATTTACTTACATTTTTTTTTATAATATTTTTTTTATCGATTGAGTTTTTAAAAAATATGCTTTATATATTTTTAATATTTATATAATTTAAGATAAAATAATTACAATATATATATAGTTTAAAAAAAAATATATATTATATTATATTTTAGATTAACTTAAAAATATTTTTATATTATCATTTTTTATTTACTTTAAAAAACTAACGTTATTATAATATATTATAAGATTTTATACATCTCTTTTAATCTTTATAATTTTTTCTTCTAGAAATTTAATTAATTTTATTTTTATTTTAAAATCTAATAAAAGAAAAAAAAAAAAAAAAATTAAATAAAGCAATTTAAAAATAAATATTATAAAACTATAAAAAATGAAAAACTAAAAGCTAATACATTTTAAAAATCATAAAAAAGTTGAAAAATATGCAGAAAAGAACGATTTGTTATTAGTTATATTTAAAGATAAAGTTTTTAATTTGACGAAATTTTAATTTGAGCATCCAGGTATTAATTAAAAAAAAAAAATATTAAAATAGAAATAGGAGGTCCTGATGTTTTTGAAGATTATTGTGGGTAAGATATAACAGAAGTTTTTTAGAATCCAAAAATTCATAATCATTCATAAGAAGCACATAAAATAATGCAAAAATATTTATTTGGAAATTTTGAATAAGAAAAATAATAATAAATGTAAAAACAAGATAATTTATAAAAAGAATTTCCTTATTTAAATAATGAAGACATATTGGTTTTTGAAAATTTTAAGCTTGATATTAAAAAAGGGCTAGTTAATTAAATATATTAAATTAAGGATGATAGAATATATGATCATATTAGTCAGAATCCATATAAAAAAGCTATTGGAACTAAAATGTTTGACAATGAAATTTTAGATATTCTATCAAACAACAATATAGGAATAAATTTAATTTTATTTTTAATTGCTTTTATATATAATATTTACAATGCATTCGATCTTAAAAATAATTATACAAGAGGGTTTTTTGATAAATAATTAAAAAATTAAAATTTTCCTTTATTATATGTATCAATTTTATTTTTTTCAGGCTTTCTAATTTCAAATTTATGTGAATGCATTTTATTAAGAATTATTTTAAATAAAAATTTACTTGGAAAAACACTTCATTTTTATTTAATAGGAATACACTATTTTTTTCCTTTAGATAGGTTAAAAACTTAAAATATTTTATTTTAATAAATATAATAATTTCTATAGTGCAAGGACATGCATGTAGCCTCTATTCGTAATTATTGTAGGAATTATAATAAGGATAATTATAGGTTTTGTACTTTGGGGAAATTCGATGTATTTTGTAATGAGTGGAGTAGTATTAGGATATTTATATTATGAATTCATTCATTATTAAATTCATAACAAAAAAGAATTTACATTAGGATTTTATAAGAATTTAAGAAAAATACATTAACTACATCATTTAAAATAATTAAAAGCTGGATATTAAGTAACAAATCATTTTTGGGATTATATATTTGATTTAGAATATAATGAAAATAATTAATCTATTTAGAATTCATCTAATAAAATTAAAAAATGAATCTATCTATAATATATGTTTAAATCAAATATTATATTTAAATTACTATAAATGTAAAAAAAAATAACATTTAATTTATAAAACATTATTAGAAAATATAATATTATTAATTTTAATATTTTGATAATATAAAATATTTTTTTTTAAAAAGAAACTATAAAATATTTTTAAAGTAGCAAATAAATCGAAATAAAAATCTATTTTTTTATTTAATAATTCGAGTTAAAATCATTTTCAAATAAAGAAAAATAATTCCATTCAAATCTATCTATAGAAATTTAATATAAAAACATTTTTTATTTTTCACTATTAGTAAATAGTTTTTTTAGCTAATCTCTTTTTTATTGAAATAAGTTAAACATAACTATATTCTAAAATTTAAATTTTATTTATTAATTTTTCAACTAGATTTTAAAATTTAAAACATTTTAAGTATAAAATTATTAAAATTAAAAATGCAATTCATAATTTTTTCTTATATTTATGTTTTCATTTCCTTTCTCAAAGTAGAAATCCTTATCTCTAATTAAGGCAATATTTTTAAGTCTTTACATATTTTCATAAATTCTAGAATCTCTTTTAAATTATTTAAAAAACTTTATTTTCTTAAAAGTCAATTTAATATGGAATGGCTTTACAATTCAATGATTTTGCTTTAAATAGTTTGGTTTCTTTATTGAAATAATTTTTAGGATATATTTTATATAAAATTAAAATTTTAAATGCTCATTTTAATATTTATATCTTTCAAGTATGTTTCAATTAAAAGTTTTTTAATATTATATTAACTGAGGGTATTCTATATAAATACTAATAATTCTTTACAATTATCTTTTGAAAATATTAATTAAACTTTTTCTTTAAATTCACCATTATTGTGCTCTTAATAAAAACTTTTTTTAATCAAAGAAAGAGTATCTAAACATTTTTTGATAAATAAAATCCTTTAATTTCATAATAAGCTTTTTTTTAATTTTTAATTATATTTTTCATAAAAATTAATCGTTTAATAATTATAAACTTTTATTATTTTCAAATCGCTTGCTTTTTCGAAGTAATTATCTTCATATTAAATATTACCTATAATTAATCAGTTATTTATTATATATAAAATATTATAAAAATGCTAATCTTATAATTATAATTATTTTAATATTATAATATATTTAAAAAATATTTACGTTTTTTATTTATTTATTAATAATAAAATTAAAATAGTGTTTTTAAATTTTTTTATTAATTATAAATTTTTTAAAAATATCTTTTTTATACTTTATTTTAATTAAAATTATTTTTTATGTATAACAATACATCAAATTAATAAAATATGTGCTTTTTTTACTATAAAAAAATTAATTTAAATAATTATAAATATTAATCTTAAAATAAGTAAACTTGAATGTGATCAAAAATTTATATATTATTAATATTTTTATGAAAAATATATAATCAAATAAAATATTATATATTTAAATTTTTTTAAAATATTTATAAATTTTATAAATATATCTTTAGGATATTAATTATTATTTGTTTTTGGATTAAAGAATAAAATAAATAATAATAATAAAAACAAAGTTAAAAAATGTTGATATATGATATAGTTTATAATAATGAGGATTTATGGCTTTTTAACAATTTAAGATATTATGTCCTTTAATGGTTTTTAATATTGCTTTAAATTATTTATAAAATTTTATTTGTTTATATAATACAACTTTAATTATAGAAATCATAGATAGATAATTGTAATTTACATAAAAAATAATACACTACATATTATATTTTCTATAAATTATTATATAAAATTTAATAATTTATTATTTTAAATTAATCTTCAATTTTATTAGAAATATTCATTAAAATCTTCACTTTCCTTATTTGGCTCCTTTTTAAAAAATTTCAAATAAAAATTTAAAAAAATATAATATTTTACTTCATTATAAATATATATATTATGAGCATCTTATTAAGGAAAATTATTTTATATAAGATTATCTAAAAATCCTTTTTCAACCTCATCAGGTTCATTAAATTCATAGCCTTTCCAAATATGTATTTTAATAATACCATCTTATTGTTTACAAAGAATACACAAATTCTCTTCACTAAGATCATCATAATCAAAAATTGTTAAAGGTTTATTGTATTCGGGATAAATAAATAGAATAGGTTTTTTATCTTAATTACTATAATTATTTTTTGGTTTATTTTCTTCTTCATCCTCATAATATTTTGGTTAAAATTACTTTTTAAAAAAATATGATATATAAAAATAATTTATCTTTTTTTTTATACATTTTAACATTAATTTAAATCTAAAAACCAATTATTCCATTCTTTATTTATTTGAGTAGTAACTTCAGGTTTTTAATTAAACCACAAATTCCAAAATTCATCATTTTCATATCCAGATTATATAATTTCAACATTTTTTGGAGCATTTTCATTTTTTTATAATATTCCAATATAAATTAAAGCATATTCTTAATATCTTTTTCAAATTATAATATATTTAGATTTTAATTTAAAATATTTAATTTTAATTTACTTTAAAGATCTTTCTAAAGGTAATTAATTTCCCAACCAAATATATATTTTCTATTGACTTTATATTATAAAAACTCCCCTTGGATCTAATTTATGCACAGAAAACAAACCCTCTAAAAGCTTTTTATTTTTATTCATAAATTTTTAGAAAATAAATATATCATTTTAAATACCATTTTTGCAACAATTAAATAAGGCTATTCTAATTAGTGACTACATACGCACCATACTCTAGGATTTATTGGTATACTTTCGTATGTAGAAAAAAGTCTTTTGTGAAAATTAATTAATTAAACCAAAAATCCAGCATTAGGACTTGCTATATCTCTTGCTTTTTTAACTTATGCTAATGCATCTTAAAAATTATATTTATATTTCCATATCATGTAAGCAATACATAAAGTAACAGATCTGAAAAAATATTATATTAGTAAAATAGTAAAAAATTATAAAAAATAAAACCTTGAAATTCCTTAAATACAATGTATTATTACTCTTCCATTTTAACTAGCAATTTCTTCTAAATATGATATGGTTTCATAAAAAATACATTCGATATTCTTTATATTATATATATTATTATTTATATTATTATTCTTTTTGTAATTTTATATTTTTACTTCAGTTTTAACATCTTTCAAGTGATATGTTCTATATATAAATTCTTCTGGAAATTTATTTATACAAACATCACCTGCACAATTTATAATATGGGTAATTTTTTTTTCTTTCAGTTTTTATTTGTTATAAGCTACTTTTTCTCCACTAACATATAAAAAATTAGGAATCACCTCACTACAAATCTATGCAAAATATTTTATTTTTGCTATTGGATTTAATTTAAAACCTTAAATTTCCTTTATTATTAAATAATAAAAGTTAAAAAATAAAAATATAAATTACATCCTCTTTGTTATATCCAAAATTATTTTATTCATCTGAAATAAAATCCTAATCATCATCAATAAATTTGTTTTAATTATAAAAATTTAAACTATTTATTTCATTTCTTTTATCATAAAAATTATCATTTGCGGTATCTTCATCAAACTAATCATATTAATTTTTTTATAAATTAAGTTTGTATCTATTATTTTTTTCTTATTCATCTTCTTTTATATTTGCAAATTTGATATTAAATTTAATTATAGGATCGTTCAAGGTTTCGAATTAATCAGTATTATTAATTTATTATAAATCTTATAAATTATCATTAATTAAATTGTTAATTTTATTAACTTTCTAACTATTTAAGTTGGATAAATTCAAAGGTTTCATTGCAATTCCAGATTTGAAATTAATATTTTTGATATTATTATTATTATTATTATTATTATTATTATTATTATTATTAATATTATTATTATTATTATTATTATTATTATTATTATTATTATTATTATTATTGTTACTTATTTCATTATTATTTATATTATTATTAATGTTGTTAAAATTAGTATTTAAGTTGTTGTTCATTTGAGAACTGGTTTCTTCACTATTATTTTATTTCTTTTTTTTTTATTAAACTTTTATAAAGTTATTCAAATAAACATTTTAAGGTTAGTTTTATTCACAAAACTATTTTTTAAAGCAACGTAAATAATTTGTTTCTGAGCTTGCTGTTGTATTTGAATCTACACTTGTGTTTGATTAATAATTTTAAAGATAATTATATTCATCATTTTATTAATATTAGTTGCTAGCTTATTCATTATTTAGATAATTCTATTAAATAGATTCTTAAGTAGAAGAATTTATAAACAAAAATTTAAATAAAAAAATTGTTTAACTCATTTATCTAATTTCTTTTTCTAATTCTATTTTAATTTATTTTTTATTATTATTTTTTTAAAAATTTAAAAAAACTTTGATTTTTCTTTTATATTATTTGATACCAGGATTATTTGGTTTGTTAGAAGTACTATTTAATTATATTACTTTTCCAATTTCAATTTTATTTGCTTAAATAATACCTCCTTAGAATAGAACCTATTAAAAATCTAATATAATAATATTCAAAAATAAAAAGTATACTTGCAATAAATTTTCACCCCCTTTATTTAATTAAGCTTCTAAATTATAAGCTTAAGAAAGTGCTAAAGATTTTATTAAAGGATTCGAATTTTTTCCATTCCATACAAATATCATGTGTTCATAATTTAAATATTATTTTTGTTTCCTTTAATTTGGCAATAAAAAACTATCGAGTATCTAAAGATTCAATTCACTATTTGATAAAGGATTCTCTAACCCTCGCGGAGTCAAATTATTATAAGATTATACTATACCCCACATTGAATGAGGAAAATTTATAAACGCACATCTATTAGAATTGTTTTACTATTTTTAGCATTTATAGACTACTAAAACTAAATAACATTCAGTTGATAAAAAAGTAAAATCTAATTATTTAATATATATATATGTATATTTATTTAAAAAAATATATTATTATGTATATTTTAGTATAAAAAAATATAAAAAATTATTAATACTAGAATTCTGAAGGTTTTATAATGATATAGGCTAGCTTACTATTTTTTTTAACTTTGCATCATCTTCGCGGAATTTCCAAATCTATATTTTTTATATTTTATTTAGTTTCAATATTAAAAAAAAGAATATATTTAAACATATTTTACTTTTATATTTTATGTTATTGGTTCTGGTATGTTAGAATCAAAGTAATCTTTTTATATATTATTTATATTATATTCTAGAATATCATCTAATTAAGAAACATATTTATCTATGCTTATTTTGCTTCCCATTTTATATTATTTTTTGTATTTATTTATTTATTTTTAAAAAAATATAAATATAAAATTAGAAATATTTAAAAATTACTATAAAAATATATTTATAAATTATTATTATAATAATAAGTTTGTTGATATTTCAATTGTTTTTTGCTTAATTTTTTCTTATAAATGTATTTTTTAAAATAATTCATAGAATATGGAATAAGCTTTTTAAAAAAATTCATTATAGTATTATTTCTTAACGATATTTTATAATTTCCTTAAAATTTATTAAAAAAATTACTTAATAACTATATTTTTATAAACATTAGTTAATTATTTATATACATAAATTTTAAATTCGAATTTATCTTAAAAAAAATATTTTTTTTATTTTGGAATGAAATGATCCATTATATTCTTGTATTTTATTGAGTTATTATTTTTAAGTATACCTAAATTTATTTTTTAGTTTTTAATTGAATCATATTAGTCGTAATAATTTTATAAATAAAATTTTGTAATAATAAATAAAAAAGTGAATTTTTAAAAAACTCCTTAATAAATTTATTATTAAAAGATAAAAAAATTAAACATAGAATTGTGCCTTAAAAATTAATCGCAAAATTAAAAAATAAACATATTTTGTAATAATTTATATTTAAACACTTAGATATTAAACTTTAAATATATATTTTCATAGAGTGCAAAAAACTTAATAAATATTTATTCTCCTGTTAAATAATTGTTAGTTTATAGAAATTTTTCGAATTCACAAAATTTAAGATAAAATATCATTTATTCATTTTTTTAAATAACTGACATTAAATTAAAAAAAAATATTTAAATAAAATAAGTTTAAAAGTTTAAATATAAAAACATAGAATCATATAAGTTTTAATTAAAGACTAAAATTATTAAAAAACATTGTTTATACAAAGTTAAAATTAGTTTTTTAATCGAAAATATGAAATTTCGAACTTTACTTCAATTTAAAATATGTCTAAATTATATATTTTTTATTAAAAAAAAACTTATGCAATCTTAATAGTTTTATTATTGTTCTCTTAATAAAAGAACAAAATGCTAATGAAAGATATCTAGTAAAAAAAATAATAATAAGAAAATAATGTAAGTAGACTAAAAATATCAAAAATAGAGTAGGAAAATAATAAAAAAAGCAAATAAAGATAATCTAAAATAATAATGAAAAAAAATATTAATATATAAATAGTAAAATATAATCAAATAAAAAATTAAATATAAATAACCTTAATAATATGCTTATTTTTTATTAAAAAAAATTAAAAGATTAAACTGATTGTATAGATAAGCAAACTAAAAAAATAGTAACATAAATAAAAAAAATATAAATAATTTTAATATATAGAAGAAAAAAAAAAATTAATTTTTCATATACAATATTAATTTTATTTATTAAAATAATAAATAATTAATTAGTATTATCTTATATAATTTAAAGAAAAGTTAGAAAATAAGATTTAATAAAAAAAAAAAAACATTAAAATTAATAAATATATTAAAAAAGAAATGCTTTATATTTTATTTATATATTTTTTTTTAAAAAAAAAATTAAAATTTATAAAACTTAATTTAATTATAAAAGAAAAAATTATATAAAAAAAAAAAATATAATAATAGAAAATATAATATATATATTTACACCTTTAATTATAATATTTTTAAATATAAAAAAACCCAAATAAATTATTAAATTAATGGATAAATATTTTAATATCCAATTTAAACTGAATAAAAAAAAAAAAAATCGTTAATAATAAAATTATTAATAAGATATAAAAATTAATATTAAAAATAAAATAAAAAATATATATATATATATTATATATATATATATTATATATATTTTTTATATTATATTTACAATATATCATTTTAATTTTATATGCGTTATAATAATTAACTAATATAGTATTTCTAAATTATTCTTATATTTTTTTAATAATTTTTACTTTTTTAATAATAAATAAAATTTAATTTTTTTTTATATTTTTTAATGTTATATTAATGGAATAAATTTTATTCTTATCATTATATACTTATATTTTAATATTATTAACATATTTAAATATTTTTTCGTATTTTTATTATTTATAAGTTTAATTCTTTGATATACATATTTTTTATTTTATTCCTTTTTTTCTTTAAATAACTTCATAAATTTACTTTTATATATTATTTTTTCTATAAAAATTTTTATTTCTTTTCTTTAAGTTTGCGTTTGTTAATTGTTGATGTTTTTTTTTTATTTTACAAAGTTATTTTTTATTTTTTAAACCTATTAAACATACAAGAAATAAAAATTTTTATATTTATAATTTATTATATTAAACTAAATAAAATATATATATTAAATTAAAAGATATAAGAAAATAGTATTTTCACATTAATTTTATGATTAAAATTAATTTTTATATAATTTAAAAAAAATAAAAAAATAAGAATGGAATTTATAATAAATAAACTAATTTTTAGAGAATAGGTTTTTATAGGAAAAATAAAAAACACAAGAAATATAATTTATATTATGAATTTTACGATAATTAATATATAATCTTAACTATTAAATCAAAATTAGAGCTTTTATAATCCTATTATTTCTTTTTTATTTTAGCATTAAATTGAAATATATATTTGAACATAATCTATTCTTTATTTTTTAATATTATATTTGTTATAATATTTAAAATTAATAACTTTTTAAGATTTTTTTGAATAAAAACTATAATTAAATATATATATAAAGAAAACAAAAATTAGAATTTTTTTTTTAAATATATAAATTAAAATAATATATTAAAAATAAATGATAAAATTAACAATAAAATTTTATTTGAAACATTTTTTAAATATATTAATTTATTTTGAATAGTATTAAGTAAATAAATGCAAAATAGTTATTTCTAAATTTCAAATTTAAATATTAAAAAAAAAAGTCGTAAAGATTTTAATTCATATATATAATTTGAAATTAGAAATTTCTATAGAAAGAAAATACAAGATTTAAAACACATAAAAGTATTTTTTTTATCAAATAATTTTCTTTAATTATTATTTTTTTAAAAAAACGTAAATAAATTCTGCACAATATACATTTTTCAAATTAATTAAATTAAAAGCGCCTATTAATAAAAAATCATAATATCAATAACTTTTTGTGTTATATATATAATATATTTTGAAAAAAGCAGCGCTATATTTTTTAATTTTAAATTTTTATTTCTTTATAACCTTTTTAATTCACTTCTAATTTAAAAGCAAAAAAAATAAAATATAATAATATTAATATAAAAAAAAAAAAACTAAAGAAAAAAAAGTCGAAATAATAAAAAAATGTTTCTTAACAACTAAACTAAAGATAACTTTTTATAACCTTAAAATGAAAAAATAAACAAATTCCTTTTAGCATCTGAAAAACCTTTAACAATCTCAAAATAAACCAACTAAACCAAACAAAGAAGTGATTTCGAAAGTGAACCAATTCTTTAAGAAAATCCAAACAGATTTGTTATGTTCCCAATAAAATATAATAAAATATGGGAAATGTACAAAAAAGAACTCGCTTCATTTTGGACAGCAGACGAAATTGATCTTTATTAAGATTTGAAAGATTGGGAAAGATTGACTGATGGCGAGAGACACTTTATTAAGTATGTTCTTGCATTTTTTGCAGCTTCAGATGGAATTGTTCTAGAAAATTTAGCTGAATAATTTATGTGTGAAGTTTAAATTCCAGAAGCAAGAGCTTTCTATGGATTTTAAATAGCTATGGAAAATATTCATTCCGAAACTTATTCTTTATTAATAGATACTTATATAAAAGATGATAATGAAAAAGAGTTTCTTTTTAAAGCTTGTCTAAATATTCCTGTAATAAATAAAAAAGCTTAATGGGCTTTAAAATGGATTAATAATAATGACAATTTCGCTTCTCGATTAGTTGCATTTGCAGCTATTGAAGGAATCTTCTTCAGTGGAAGTTTCTGCGCCATTTTTTGGCTTAAAAAAAGATCTTTAATGCCTGGTTTAACTTTTTCAAATGAATTAATATCAAGAGACGAAGGATTACATACAGATTTTGCTTGTTTGCTTTACTCAATGATGTAAAATAAATTAGCTAAAGAAGAAGTTAATGTTATTATCGCTGAAGCTGTTGAAATTGAAAAAGAATTTATTTCTGAAGCTTTACCTGTTGAATTAATTGGGATGAATAGCAACGTACATTTTTATATAAAAAATTTTATTAATTAATTTTTTTTTATATTTTTTTTAGATGATGAAAGAATATTTAGAATTTGTTGCAGATAGACTTTTGTATTCTCTTGGTTATCCAAAATTATTTAATTCAAAAAACCCTTTTGAGTGGATGGATATGATATGTATTTAAGGAAAAACTAATTTCTTTGAAAAGAGAGTTGGTGAATATTAAAAATCAGGAGTTATGTCTTCTAAAGAAGATAAAGTTTTCAGATTAAATGCTGATTTTTGATTTAAAAATTAATATAATGTCATCTCTTTTTTATTATAAAATAAATGGTCTATATACATATATGTTAAATATTCTTATAATATTATTATTTTATGTTTTATATAAAAAATATTAATTTCCTTACTACTTAATCATATTTAAAATAAATTTAGTTTTTTATATTTTATAACATAGTAAATTTCCTTTTTTTAAAAAATGAATTTTCTTATTTTACAAATATCATAAAAACTAAATAAAAAAAAAAAACTTTATATATAAATTTAAATAATATTTTTAAATAAAAATTTAAAAAACAAAATGAACAATAAAATTTTTTATTATTAAATAAAAATGATAAATCGAATAAAAATCATAAACTAATATAAATAAAATATTATTACAAAATATAAATAAAATATTAATACAAAAATAATGTAATTACTTAAATTATTAAATTGATTATTATATAAATAAATTGTAATAATAATATAAAATTAATTGTTTAAATAAAAATAAGAAAAGAAAAAAATTATAACTTATAAAATTATTTAATTTTATATCTATTAATTAATATATTTAATTTAAATTAATATTAATATTTTTAATTTTGATAGTATAAATTTTTTTATTATTTTTTACTATATATATTATTTAATTTAATTTAATAAAATCTATATTTAATTCAAAATATAACTAAAATTATTGTTATTTAAATATTATTATAACTATAAAATAATTTATTTAAATGTTGTTTAATGTATTTTATTATTTTACTATTTCTATAATTCATATAATAAAAAATTATTAAAAAAATGAAAATAAAATTAAAATATAAAAAACATTATTAAAAAACTCATAATATTTAATTTTAGGTTATAATAAAAAAAAAATTTCGTTTAATTAATTAAGGGTGTTGTTTTAATGGGTTAGCCACACCTAGGAATCGTGCAAGCCTAGGGCAACTATGTTGGGACCAGGGCAAGCCACTAGTAAACCCAACCCCAATGAAAAATTAATGTGAAACCACATGTCCCTAATAGGGACAGTATCAGTTGTCACACTGATAAGAACAGATACTACACTTGATCTTAGCCAAAAGGCCGAGAAGGTATGAAGGGAATCTTTTTTGCTTTTTAGTTTTTTCTATTTATAATATATTAAATTAAATAATTTTATGGGTTTTCAATAATTATAATAAAATAATAATAATATTAAAAATAAAAATAAAAAAAAATATTAAATTAAAATATCTATTTTTTTTATTAATATAAAAAAAATATAATTTTATTTTTATTAAAAAAATTATTTATTTATTTTATTGTAAATGTTTTTTTACTTTTATAAAATAGAAAATTTTTAATTTAATTATTTTTTTTAAATATAATTTTTTTATTTACATTATATATTTATTTTTATACACAAATCTCAATAATTATTTAATTAAGGCTTATAATTTATTAGTAGTATCTAAATTTTAATAATTTTTTTTTATATATTTGATATAAAATCAATAGAATATAAAATTTAAAATATATTAAAAATTCAATCATATTTTTAGGGTAAAAAAGCCTAGTATTTAAGTATTATCTTTTATTTAGTTTCTTTGCTAATTCCTAAATCATCCTATTTTAAATTTTTAAAAAGTTTATCTAAACATTTAAAATTATATGTTAAACCTGATTATAATATTTAACATGGGTTAAAATCTATTATTTTATAAAGTAAATCAACCTCAATGTTTTGTAAAATATTTATTTAAGCTTTAGTTGAATTCCCAGTTCTTAGCATTCATTTAAATATTTTTTTCAATAAATATATTATATCACTATTTAACAAATTTAATTATAGTAAATAGAATTTTATGTTATTGTAATTTTTAAGAAAATTTATATTTTATATTTATTTAATATAATGAATTTGTTAGCTTTTTTATAATCTTTCTACTTCTTTCAAGATAGTTGTATTAGATTAATTATTTTAAATTAAATAATTATTATAATGCAAAAGTTCAAATATATAATAAAGATTTAAGAGCAATAAATTAAACTCGAAATCAAGAACAAGGAAGTTTAGAATTTTAAAAATTTATACTCATAATAATAATTGATAAAGGCCTTAAAATATGAAAAAAATAATACCATATTCTAAAAAATCATAAATTATAAAAATACAATATATTCAATTAATAGTTTACTATTAAATAAAATAAAAAATATTAAAAATTAAATTAAAAGTATTAAATAGTTTACTATTATTTATTATTTTTATCAAAAAAATTACTATTAATTTTCTATCTATTAATATATCATATTAAAAATTTTTACTTAGGTATTTTTAGCAATTTAAAATATAAATACATACTAAAAAATATTTGTAATTTTATAAAATATAGTTAAATTATTAAAAACTTTAAAATTATATATTATTAAAAAATTTAATTATTAAAGAAGAATAATAAAAAAGTAGGTTTAATTGATAATGAATGCATTTTAAGATTTAAAATTTTTAAAAAAATAACTAAAATAATTGAAACTAATAAAAACCACATAATATCTAAACAAAATTATAAAAAAATAATCAATTTTAAAATAATAATGAAAAAAAAAAAAAAAAAAATTTATATGTTTAAAACAACTTTCTATATATTTGTTAAAAATTTCGTTTAATTAATTAAGGGTGTTGTTTTAATGGGTTAGCCACACCTAGGAATCGTGCAAGCCTAGGGCAACTATGTTGGGACCAGGGCAAGCCACTAGTAAACCCAACCCCAATGAAAAATTAATGTGAAACCACATGTCCCTAATAGGGACAGTATCAGTTGTCACACTGATAAGAACAGATACTACACTTGATCTTAGCCAAAAGGCCGAGAAGGTATGAAGGGAATCTTTTTTGCTTTTTAGTTTTTTCTATTTATAATATATTAAATTAAATAATTTTATGGGTTTTCAATAATTATAATAAAATAATAATTAATTATTTATACTTCAAAATAAATATTATTATAAATGGTATATGATATTCTTTCTATTATATAATTATTTAGATTTATATAAATTTTTAATTTATATAAAATTTTTAAATATAATTAAAATAAATAAAAATAATTTATTTTGTATATAATATAATATATTAATATATAAATAATATTTTTTTTTTGTTTATTATATGTTAATTGAATTCTGGATTTAGTGATATTTTTATTGTTTTTCTTTTTATAATAAATTTATATATTATTTTTGTTGTTTTATAATTTTATATGTTTTAAATATTTATTCAAAATAGTTTAATATTTAAAATTATTATATTTTTAATAGATTAATAGTGATGAAATTAATAAGAAATTTAATACTAAATTAAAGACTAAAAATTTATATATTTTTTATTTTAATGAAAATATTAAGCGAAAGATTTTACTTTTTATTTATAAAAATTAAATTCATGAAATTTTTTTTTTATTTTTTGAAAAGTAAATTGAAAATATTTTTTTTTTAAGAAATAAATAAAATTAAAATTTTTAGTATCTAAAATTCATTATCCAAACTCTATATATTATTTGTTCTTACTTTTTTTATTTTCTCCTATAATTCTTTTTAAAAACATAAGTCACAAGATTTTTAAAAAAATTATAGAAAACTAATAAAATATAAAAACCAGTAATATATTAATATCTCTAATATAAAATATAAACGATTTAACAGATAAATATTAAAAAATAAAGAAATTAAAGCAAAATCAACTAAATAATTAATATAAGTTAAGAAAAGTTATATGTTTATTCGAAAATTTGAAATATTAAAAGTACGATATTTTATCTATTTATTAATAATATAGAAATTTTTCTGCTTCGGTATTATAGACATAAATAATAGTATTTTTATTGATTTCTTAATAATAAAAAATAGATTAATTAATAATTAAAAAATTAATTTACAAAAATAAAAATATAATGGTTAACTTCATTATCTTTATTTCAAAAAAATAATAATTTAATTATAAATTTATTTTTAAATTTTATTTATAATATAAATATGTATATATATTTTTTATTTTATTTTTAATGTAAAAATTACGAATATATGAAATACTTAGTTAATATTTACTTATTATGATCTAATATAAAACTTATAAAAAGACTTTATTACAGTTTTTTTATTTATATTTGGGATAATAAAATTATTTTAATGAAATTTTTACATATAATTATGTTTTATAAATGTAATTACTTTTTTTCAGTTGAGTTTTTTTGTTTTTTAAAAAAAATAAAAAATGTAAAATATGCAAACTTGAAAATAAATAATAAATATTCTTTTAATATTTTGAAACTGTTCAAATAAGATTTTATGATGTTACATATCATTATCGGCTAAATTGAAGGCTTAATAGTATAAATAAGATATTACTAAAGTATAAGTGCATTTTTTTTTGAATAATTTCACCAAATTTTGTAGAATAATATATCGAAATATTTAATTAATTTGAGAAAAATATTACACAATCTCCTAAATTTTTTAAGGGATGTGAAATACGAAAAATTTACATATTTTTTAATTTTTATATATTTTTATGATTACTACATATAAAAAATGCTAGAAAATAAGGATTAACATATCTAAACAATAAATTATAAAACTATTACATAATATTAAAAAAAATTATAATAAACTCATACTAGTTTTTTTATAAAATATTTTAAAAAATATTTATATATTGTCTAAAATTTAAATATATATTTTACAATGAAAAAATATGTAAATAATTTTTATATAATATATATTTAAATATTTTTGATTTTGTTTATAATATATATATATATATATTTTAATTTAATTATAAAATTGTTGCAAATATTTTTTTTGGTGTATACTTGTTTTTTTAATTATAAGTTAATAATAAATTATTTAATTTTAGTATGCATTTAAAAGATAAACAAAAAAAATATAGAATCATTTCAAAGTATAATAAGCAAATAAAATATAAGTAATTTAAAAGCTATTATTATAATTAAATAAAAACTGTTTATAAATACTATTAATAATAATTTAACAATTATTTTACAAAAGTTTTTAAACTTCTTAATTTAAATTAAATTCATAATTTATTTTTATTTTCTCTAAAATTCATTTTATATTTATTTTTAAAATAATATTTTAAATTTGTGTCAAAATAATTTCGAAATTATGAATAAAAATTAACCATTTTTTCTATTTAATAAATATTGAAATTTAAAATATATTTGAGTTTGATGAGAAAAAAAAATAATAATATGAAAACAAAAAGGAATTTCAAAAAGATGAAAAATCATAACGAAAGATAAAAATTATATAGAAACGAAATAAAGATTTCGTATTCTGTTGCAAATTTCGCATTTTTCAGTTATTAATTTTTCATATTTTCTTTATTTTTAAAAAATTAACATCAAAAAAAGGTCGTTATGATTTTATTGTTTTTAAATTTTATTGATTGAATTTAAGAAAAAATTAAAAAATAATATAAAAAAAAAATTATAGATATAAGCATATTATTTATATTAAATAAAAAAATAATTTATTTTATTATTAACTATAAAATAAAAATATTTTTTTATATATATAGTATAAAATTTATTTCGATATATTAATATTCTTTAAATTTATTTATTTTTTTAACTTTTTAGATATGTTTATAATTTTTTTTTCCCATATAGCATGTCAAAAATTTAATTAGTCCGTAGAGCTACAGACTTTTAAAGTTAGCCTCGTTCAACCTTCATGTTTAATACAATTTTTTATTAAATTATAAAACTTATAATATCATAAAGTGTATGGAATTTAAGGATCAAGTATGGTATAAATTATTGAAAATTTTCTGTTTTTACTTATTGAAATATAATGCAACTTAATATCATTGATATTAAAACTTATATCAAAGGATTTAAACTCTCATATATAGTTTATTTTTGTGAAAATAAGAAAATTTTATTTTTTGAGAAAAAGTGACAACACTCTTATTATAATATCAAAATATTAATTTAAATTTATTAGTGTTTGTGAATTTATTTTGTGGATCAAATAATTTAATATTATTATAATTAATATTTATTAAATAATAGATATTTTAGATTTGTATTTATCCTATTTTCTAAGAAATTTATTGTAGAATTAAAAATCAATTTTTTATATTTTTTTTACTAAAGCAATTTATAAACTTTATAATGGTTTTATTATATAGAATATGAATGATTTTTTATACTTTTAATAAAAAAGGTAGAATCAAATATATTTTATAAATTTTTATAAATAAATACATTAAATTTAAATTATTAAAATATAAACAATAAAATGTTTACATATAATTTTGGAAATTTCTTATGAAGAATTATAAACATAAATAAATAAATAATTTACTAAAAAATAAATAGATTTTGTATGATTTAGCTGATTTAAATTATAGTATAATGTATAATGCTCTATATTTGTTTGAACTTTTTAAGCGATTATAGAAAAATTTTTGCACAATAAATGTAGAAAAAAATATAGTTGCTTTTGGAATAAAAAATAATTTAAATTTAGAAACTTTGAGATAAACATAAAAATAAATTAAGAAGTAATTTAATTAAAATATTCAATTTAAAGATAGAAAAGTTTATTTTTAAATAATTTATTTATAAAAATAATATTAAATATATTTATAAAAATATGTTAGTTATTTTTTAATAATAAGAAAATAAAAGTATATATTAAATATTTAATTTTTTTAAATATTAATATATATATATATATATATATATATAATTTTTGCAAAATTTCTATTTTCATTATTTTTAACTAAATTTGTGAAAAATTTGCATTCGTATTCACAAATTCTGAGTACGCGAATTATATATAATTCTTAAAAATTTGTAATTCGTATTTGGCTTGTCAATGATAAAAAATCCTTTATGTAGAATCTTTATATATATTAAATATAAATTTAGTTATTTAATCATTATTTTTTTATTTTTTAAATAATAATTTGTTAAAATTTGATTTTTATTTAGTTATAATTTAAAAAAATAACATTAGGAAAAATGTGTTTTTTTAGGATAATATTAATAATATAACTTGTTTCTATATCTTTCTAATATATAAACTCAGTAGGAATGTTTATGTAACCATCT
Source organism: Ichthyophthirius multifiliis (assembly GCF_000220395.1). Taxonomy (NCBI): domain Eukaryota; phylum Ciliophora; class Oligohymenophorea; order Hymenostomatida; genus Ichthyophthirius; species Ichthyophthirius multifiliis. The sequence continues at coordinate 37,652 of NW_004085881.1, forward strand.
TCGAATTCTAAATATCCTAAAGAAAAATATGATTGGGTAAATGCAGCAGATGTATAACATATACGAAGTGAGGGATTAAAAGTAATTCCTATATTTTCTAACTACACATATTAAGAAATAGATTTTCTACTTTCCAAAGTAAATGGAGTTTACTTTCCTGGAGGAGATGCAGATTTATGGTTAGATGTATAATAAAAAGAAGGTTTTACAAGAATGACAAATACTGTACAATATATATTAAAAAAGGCATAATAATTTAATGAAAAAGGAGACTATTTTCCTTTATGGGGAACTTGCTTAGGATTTTAATTAATGAGTTTAGGATTTACCAACTACGAAAAAATACTTGATGATGTAAAAGACTAGAATAACACTAAAAGTGGAAATATAATAGCTTTAAAAGGAAAAATGTTTGAATAACTTGATGAAAAGTATATTCAATATATTGAAAATGAAAAATCTCTTTATTTTTATCATTAGTGGGCTGTTTTCCCAGAAAAATTTAATTAATTTTTGAAACCATTGTAATTTTAAGCTTTAGTTTTTTGTAAAGATTTATAGGGAAAATCATTTGTATGTGCTTATGAACATGAAAAATATCCATTTTTCGCTGTTTAATTTCATCCTGAAATTCCAAGGTTTGTTTTAAAAAGAAGTGTTGATAATTCGCATGATAATAATTAAGTTGAACTTTCTAAATATTTCGTAAAATTTTTTGCAGATCAAGTAAGAACAAATGAACATATTTTTGAAAGTGATGATTTTGTAGATGAAATTGAAATTCATAATTTTAAAGTTTTTTGTTTAAAGGAAGATTTTGCAGAATGTGAATATTTTTTTGAAAGAAATAATTCCTGTTTTCTTTAAGATTTTATTAAAAAAAAATTGAAAATATATTGAGTTTTAATTATTAAATAATTAATGCTTTTTGTAGTTTAATTTTTTTTTATATTTAAATTTTTTAAGAAAAAAAATTATAAATTTTAAGAGGAAAAGGTCATTTTATGTTTCAAAGCTTTGATTTTCTTTATATTATGCAAAATATTTTTTATTAAAAAAAGATATTCTTAAATTATAATATACTCATTAAAATTTACTATAAAAACATTTTAATTATATTAAAATATGAAATTAATAACTTGATTTTTGTTGCTTTTTAAACAAACATATATATATATATTTCTAAAATAAAAAAAAACGGAACATAATTGTTTATTTTACAATAAAAAACTATATTTAATTTTCTAAATTTAAATATATCTAAATGTCTAATATTTTGTATTTAATACCTTATATAAAATATTATTAATTAAATTAATTTATTATAAAATTATAAATTATTTAAAATACACATCGCAAATTGGTAAAATAATAATAAGCTTTTATTTTATGCTAATTAGAATAAAAATAATTTTATATTTATTATCATTAGTATTTTTTAATTTTTTTTAATTTATTAACCATTTTTTTTAAGAAATCATAATTTTTAAGACGAAAATAGCAAATATAGAGTTTAGAATTCTATTTATAAAATAAATATTTCATAAAAATAATTTTAATACATAATTAAAGAAAGAATTTGTTGAATTTTTAAATTTATTAAAAAATTAATTCGAACTAATTTATTATAAAAAATTATATAAATCAAGAATAAAAAATTCAAATAAAGATATTAAATAAACTATTAAGATATTATAAAATAAAGATTTATATTATATTTAAACTAATAAAATATTAAAAATATAATAAATATTAAAAAAGAATAGTTATATTTAAATAATAATGATAAAAAGAATATAAAAAATTAAATTTATTTATTAAATATTATTATAAATATATAAATATATGTTTTTCATTTTAGAATAGAATGTATATAGTTATATAAAAATAATATAATTATAATAGTTTATATTTAAAAAATAGTAATGAGTATAGTATGATAAAAAAGAATAGAATGATAATAGAGTAAATTGAAATAAAATAGCCTGCTTAAATTACATAGAAAAAAAAGTATATAATATAATGAGGCATATAAAAAATTTAATTTAAATTAGCTAGCTAATAATATTAAGTAGCATGGATAAAAAGAAATCTTAAATAATGAAGAATTAAAGCAAATATATAAAATGTTTTAATTATAAAAATATGCATCATATAATATTTATGTTTAAAATTAAAATATAAGTGAGAACTTTAAATAAATTTTAAAATAAAAAAATACATGTATAATTATATATAGATATAAAAAACATTTAAATATATATTTATATAAAATAATGTATAAACAAACAAAAGTATATATATTAATTTTATATATATATTTATATAATAATATATATTTATTTATATATATATTATATTTATACATATTTATATTATATATTTATATTTATATTTATATTATATGTTTTTTTTTTTATATATATTATAATATCTTATACATATCTTTTTTATTTTATATATTTTTATTTTATAATTTTTATATATTTTTAAATTATTAATTATATAAATTAATAATTATTTTAATATCTATTAATATATTTTCATCATTTTTTTTTAATTTTATCTATTTTACTATTTTATCTATTTTACTAATTTTTATATATTTTTAAATTGCTAAATAAAAGTATTTTGCTAATATTCATTTTTATTGATATCATCATTATTACTAAATATTTAATTTCTAAAATATAAAATAAAAAAAATATAAATTTATAATATTATATAATAAAATTACTTATTAAATGTAGGGAAATAAAAAAAATAATAATAAAAAAATAAATAAAAATGATGAAAATGATGTAAAAGTTTTATTAAACACAGATAAAAATATATAAGAAGCTATTAATATAACTTTATTATGCATATAAGAAAGATTATAATTAGATTAAGTTTTATAAACATTATTATAATATTAATTTTAATATATATATTTTATTCAGTTAAATAAACAATTGGTTATGTCTTATTTTAAAGAGCTTAGTATGAATTAAATTGTAGCTAAAGATAACATATTATCATTTACAATATATGGCAAAAAAAGTTAATTTAAAATTATTAAAATATTAGGCTAATAATAATAAGACTAAGAAATTGAATAAAATTATATAATTTCAAAAAAGTAAATAATATTTAAATATATAATTATTATAAAAAATATTAAAGGACAGTATTCTAACTTATTGAAATAGAAGAGACATAGTAAACAGATTAAGAAAAGAATAATTAAAATAGTTAAAATTATGCAAAAAAATAATTAATTATAAGTGGAATTGATAGATATGAATAAGAACTTGAAAATTGTATAAATATTTCTATAAAAAATTCTTAATTATTTGTTAATTCAGGAATACAACCAAACAAAGTTTTTTTTTTAAATAACATATTATTATTATATTATTTATAGGGAATTTTAATTACAGGTCCGTCTGGTACAGGAAAAACTCTTTTAATAAAAAAGCTTATATAAAATCATCCTGAAATTCGTTTTTTAATTGTAGATACAAAATCCCTTTTAACAAAATTAATAGGGGAAGGAGAGAAGAAGTTAGAAAATTATTTTAATTTGGCGGTATAGGAAAAAAATGATAATGGTACGATAATATTTATAGATGATTTACATATATTATGCGATAAATCAAACAAAACAATTATAAATACATTTATAGTAGAATTAGATAAAATCTAATCTTAAACAGACCATATATTAGTAATTTGTGCTACATCAGAATAAAAAAAAATAGATGAGAATTTATGTCGAGCAGGTCGTTTAGAAAAATAAATAAAATTCGAAATACCAAAATAAAATGAAAGGTTAGAAATTTTAAATATTTATATGCAAAATTGCACTCATAATTTAGATGAAGATATGATTTTTTAAATAAATTAATAATTACATGGATTTACAGGAGCTGATATTGTTTCACTAATACGAGAAGCTCTATTGGAACAAATAAAAGAAGATAAAAAAGTACTAGATTTTTCGAACTTTCAAAACGCACTCTCTAGAGTACATGCAAGCGGAATTAAATAAATATTAATGGATGTACCTAAGGTCTTATGGAAAGATATTGGGGGATATAGTAATATTAAAGATTAAATAAAATAAGTCATAGAATGGCCACTTAAACATCCTGAAGCATTTAAAAGAATGGGTATTTAGCCTTCTAAAGGTATTCTATTGTACGGGCCACCAGGATGCTCGAAAACTATGATTGCTAAGGCTATTGCTACTGAAAGTAAACTAAATTTCCTTGCTGTTAAAGGTCCTGAGTTATTTAGTAAATATGTAGGAGATTCAGAGAAAGCAGTAAGAGATGTATTCAGAAGAGCGAGGCAATGTGCGCCATCTATTATTTTTTTTGATGAAATAGATGCTATAGCGACTTAAAGATCTATAAAGTAAGTTATATATATTAGTTTTTCATATTGTTTCTTATTTTAAATAACTCAATTTAAATAATTATTTTTTAATTATTAGTTTTTCAAGTATAACCAAATTATAAAAGATCTTTTATAATTTGTAAATACAAGAGATTTTATTTAAATTATAATTGAGTTATTTTTTTTTACAAAAAAAATATAAAATATGAACAAATAAATATATTATTATTAATTTTAAAAAATAAAGTACTGACGTTTCAGAAAGAGTGCTTTGTTAAATGCTAAACGAAATGGATGGTATCGAAGGACTTAAGAATGTTGTTATTGTTGCAGCTACCAATCGTCCAGAAATTATTGATAAAGCCTTAACTAGACCTGGAAGATTTGACCACCTAATTTATGTTCCTCCTCCTGATTTATTGTGCAGAAAAGAAATACTAAAAATTAACATTTTTGATAGTGGAATGCCAGTTAACCTTGATGAGATTAATATTGATGAATTAGCTATTAAAACAGAAGGCTTTTCAGGAGCAGAAATTAATTTGATTGTTCGGGAAGCAGGACTAAGTGCCTTAAGTAGAGATATTTACACTAGTGTGGTTGAAAATAAAGATTTTGAGAATGCTCTTAATATGGTTAAACCTAGAATTACAAAAGAAATGGTCCAATAATATATTAATTTTGCTAAAAATTTAAAGTTTTTTTGAAAATATTGTTGTTTTATTTTTTAATAATAAATTCATAAAAGTAGAAATATTTTATGTTTTGTTTGAGTATAAAAATATGTGCATATTATATTTTTATCTTATTTATAACTTTGATTTTTTATTTTTTTTAATTAATTAAAATTAAAAATATTTAATATAATATAAAATGGAAATACAACCTTTGAAATTTGAAGATTTTAAAGACTTTCATCAGAAACAAATTAAAAAAATTATAAAAAATAAAGAAAAAGACTTATAAGAGGAACTTAATTTTTTGAATTTATATAGTTTAGTTTTATAAAGAATTCTAAAAGAAAAAGAAAATACAAAGATTTTAATAATTGAAAATAATAATTAATTATTATTTTAATATTTAACGAATTTAGGATATAAGAATTGTACTTATATTGATTTTAACCAAATTAAATTTAAAGTAAAAAATGAAGAAAAGCAATAGAAAGACTTTCTAAACAATTAATTTTAAAAAAATGAATTTAATATTATTATTGAAAACGGCTTTTTAGACAGAATTTAATTAGAAAATATAGATATATTTTTTTAATAAGTTGTGTCTATATTAAATGAAGAAAATGAAAGTTAATTTATTTCGCTTTCTTTTATAAATGTTGCAATTTTTTAAGATTTTGTTTAATTTATCTTAGAAAAAAATTATCGAATTTCGTTTTTTTAATGTGAATAGAAAAAAAGTAAAATAATTCCTTTTTTAACACAATGCATTTTTATGTAAAAAGAAGATGAAAATAAACAAAAAATTAGTTATTACATTGATAATTAATTAATTAATTCTTTTTTTAATAAATAATAATTTTTTAGTTTTGTTAATTAAATTATATAAAGTAATTGTTTTTTCATAAAGATTAAAAAGCTAAAAATCTCATAAATTATCTGTTTTAAATTTTTATCAAAATATAATATTTACTCTATCGATTCATCTAATTAAAAATAATTAGATTTAGTATATATAAAAATTATATGTATTTTTAATTTATTTAATTATTAAAAAAAAGAAAAAGTGTGGATGCTTTATATTTAAACATGGAAAAAGATTTTAATAAAGTGTTATCAACTAAATTTTTAATTCTAATAATTTTTGTAGGATTTTCTTTGTTTTCTTAAATCCAGGCTTTAGTTTCGGAAATTTCGAATCAATATAATTAGAAATTCAAGAACATTTAAATTAATTAAAACCAAAAAAAATAAAATAAGAAATAGAGTTTATTTACGAAGAGCTAAACGGTAAAATATATATATTATTTTTTAAAAAATATTTTTAATAGAGAAAGAAATTATATTTTAAAATGAAAAATATATTATTGAAGAAATAAATTAAAATGAAGAAGATGATAATAATTTGAGGATTTTTATTTTGAAAAACGAAGACATAAAAACAGATTCAGTTTTTAGAATTCCTAAAAATGGTCAAATAGATGAAAATCATATATTATGTGAAAATTCGATGTAAAAATAATATTTATATACAGTTTTTTTAAAAAATAAATAAATAAAAAAGTGCTATAATATCAAGTTTTTCTCTTTTTGATACAGATTTTTTTGAACAAAAATATATGTAAGAAGAATTAAATATTTTAATTTTTAATAGAAGATTACTTGCATTATCTAAATTTATTTAAAAACATTTTCCTAATATAAATTTAAAAATAATAGAAGAGAATGAAGAAGAATATAAAGTAAAATAATAATATTTATAATTCAATTAAGAAAAAAGAACATAAATAATATATAAATAACATTTGAAAACAAAAGAAGATACATAATTTGAAGAATAATTTATTTAATAACACATAGAAATTTTTGATTTTATAATAATTAGTATTTAGGAAAATATTATCTAATACATTGAATTTTTGAAATAAGCTTAGTAAATTTTGAAGAAAAAAACAGGAATTTTATGTATTATTTTTGAAGAATTTTAAAAAATTAAAAAAGAGTAACTCTAAATACTGACACGATTTTTTGAATTAATTTATTCTTTCAAAAAAGATGATGATTCTGAAATATTATTTTTAATAAATACTAATTTTTAAAAAGAAAAAAATTAAAATGAGGAAGAATTAGTAATTGTTAACATTTAAGAAATAAAATAAAAGAAATAATTAGAAATTAATTTCAAAAATTTAATTAAAATTGTAAATCCAAAATGGAATAGCACATTAAATATAGAAAAATATTGTTCTAATATTATGCTTAAATATCCTAAAATTAATGGTAATTGTTTTGAAAGGACTAACTTTTATTTTAATGAAGGGAATGATGTTTTTATAAATGCTACAAAAAAGTAATATGAAAAAGATTTAGGAAAAGTTAATAAAAAAGAAAAGCTTAAATCTAAAAATAAATAAAAATGAAATTATATTATATATTAAAATTAATAATATGTATATCATATTTTTTATTTAATATTATATAAAAAATATTTTCAAAAATTATTGAATTTCTTATTAAATAAAATAGAAATTATTAATTGAATATAATAGTAAATATAACATAAAATATATAATTATTCTATATAAAACATGAATATATATTTTTTTAAAAAAAATTAAATTGTAGAAAAATAGTAAATAATAAGATAAAAAAATTTTATAGATTTTTGAAATATTAAGAAAATATTATAATATATTTAATAAAAAATTTAAATTAATAGTATATATATATATAAAAATAAATATATATATATATAATATATATATATATATATATATTTATTTATATATTTTTTTTTTATATATATAACATTTAAAATATTTATTTTTTAAATATCTTTTTCAATATATTATTTTAAATCATAAAATAATTTATAATAATTCTTATTTTTTTTAATAATAATTATAAATTTAATATAATTATAATTATTTAATTTTTTTTTTTTTTCTTTTAAATTTTTTAATAAAGATTTCATAATTATTATTGAATCTAATGTTATTATTATAATATTTGTCAAAGAATATTGTTTTAAAAAATTTAATATAAAATTTATATTAATGAATCATAAATAATAACACTATAACAATTTAAAAAAATAAAAATATTAATTTCTTTTTAAAATTATTAATTAAATTTAATTTAAAAATACAAAAAATTATTATTTTAAAAAAAAAAAATATAGATAAATATAAAAAAAAAAAATTATTAAATAAAGTTAAAAAAACATATATAATGCACAGAAGAAGTATTAGTTAATTTACTAATAACTAAGAAGCAAATTCTCCTGAATAATCTTAAACATAATTTTAATTTTAATAGTAAACAAGAATATCAGAAAATAATATTAATTATTAACAAAATTTCGAATTCGAAGTTTAAAGAAAGTATTTAAAAAAATAATAAAAAATAAATATTAAAAAAAAAAAAAAAGTAACAATACTAGATATTCATATTAATAAAATATAAGTTAAAGTTAATAAATATATCCGATAGAAGAATTCGTACATTAATAAAATTATTATAATATTCATGACTCAATTGGTGATAAAAATTTCTAAATGTTTGATTAATAGATGTGGGAAAAAGTAGATTAAAAATCATACGAAAAGCCATGTTAACGAAGTAGTTCAGCGTCAATAATACATAATGATTGCTTATATATTTTTGGTGGATTTACATTTAATGGCCGTTTATCTGAAATAAATTAATATAATTTCAAAACCTAAAAATGGACAAAAATAAAAACTAAAGGATAAAAACCAACTGCTAGAGAAAGTAATGGAGCAACAGTTTATGATAATAAGATGTATATTTTTGGCGGATATGATGGTGTTTGTTGGTTAAATGATTTTTATTCACTAGATTTATATACATTTGAATGGATAAAATTGTAAAATAAAGGTGATGTTCCAAGTTAAAGATTTGGATTTGCTTCTGGAAAATATAAAGATAAACTTGTTATTTTTGGAGGTTTTGAGGGTACATATTGGTTAAATGATTATTATGAATATGATTTTATTGAAGGATTTTGGAAAAAAATAGTCCTTTTGAACATTACACCTTCAGAAAGATCATGTCCTAGTTATTTTTCTGTAGATGAATATTTGTTTATTTTTGGAGGTTTTAATGGTGTCGATAAATTAAATGATTTCTATAAAATTAATATGAGGAAAGGAAAATGTATTAAAATATAATAAAAAGGAGAAATCCCTTCTTGTAGATATTTTCATAGTTAAATATGTTATCAGAATAAAATTTATATTTTCGGTGGATATAATGGATAAATTAGACTTAATGATTTATATGAATTCAATATTTAAACTAAAATTTGGAATAAATTAGAATAAAAAGATCCTCCTGCTGGCCGTTCTTCTATGGTATTTATATTTAATATGATTTTTTTAAAAAAAAACAAATTAACTTAAAATGAATTATATACCTTTATTATTTTTTTATAATAAAGAAAATTTCTATAATAAAAAATTATGAAATTATATTATATTTTATTTTTTTAAAAGATTTTTTAAGTTTATGAGAATTCTCTTTATTTATTTGGTGGCTATAATGGATTTAATGTATTAAATGATTTTTATAAATTTCAATTTCCAGCAGGAATAATCCCTTAGTCTACATATTTAAATGATATGTATTAGTTAATAAACAATAAATAATTAAGTGATATTTAGTTTTAAATTGATGGATAAGTTATTTATGCTAATAAAAACATTCTATCTATTAGAAGCGAATATTTTAAAATGATGTTCACTAGTGGATTAAAAGAAAGCTTAGATAATCAATTACCTATTTAATTAAAAGATGTTTCTTATGATGCTTTTATGAATATGATTACTTATATTTATACAGATCAATTTGATTCGAATTTACCTTTAAAAGGACTTATAAGCTTAATTCCTCTTAGCGATTAATATTTTTTGGAAAGATTAAAGTATTTATGCGAAGAATCTATTATTAATTAAATAAATTTTATAAATGTGATTGACTGTTTAATTATTAGTTAGAAATATAGGTGTGCTATTTTAAAAAAACATTGTTTTAAATATGTTCTTGATAATTTAGAAGAAATTAAAAAAAAACCTGAATTTCAAAAACTTATTAATGAGCCTAACTTACTAATGGAAATTCTAATGAATAAATAATGACATTGTATATTGAATAGTTAATATTTATTAATTTTTATATTGTTTTTTTTATTATATTAATATGTTTATTTACAATTCTTATTTTTATATTAATTTAAATAACTATTGTTACTTAATATATATATTTTTCAATTTGTTTTCTTAATATAAATTTTTTTTTTATAATTTATTAAAATTTTTAAATTTATATTTTTAATTAAAATATTTATTTTTTTTAATCAAGAAAAAATAATTTATTGTGTTTTTTAAAATTAATTTATTTTCTATTAACAAAATTTATTTAAAATAATGTTCAATTTTTAGTTAATTTATCTTACTTTTACAAATAAAATTTATAATAATTAAAAAGATATAAAAAAAAAAAAATTATAAAATAAATCAAAAGTAAAAAAAATAAATACATATTTTAATAAGTATTTAAACTTATTTTTTCATTATTAAAAATGCTCGTTTTCCCAATATTATTTTAATTTGTTTTAGTCAACTTTAGGTACTTATGATTTAGTATGAGGTTTCCATTTGGCTGGACACATTTCTCCGAATTCTTCATAAAACTAATATCCTTAAATAAGTCTAACTATTTCATCTACATTTCTTCCTACAGGAATATCATTAATAGATATATGTCTAATAATTCCTCTTGGGTCAATTATAAAAGTACCTCTATAACAAGATCCTTTTCTAGGTCCATTCGGTATTAAAGTACCATAATCTCTACAAATTTATTATGTAATATCAACTAATAAAGGTATTTATAAATTAGCTATACCTCCTTTTGATTTAGGTTTAGAAAGCCATTCGTGATGTTAGAATTAAGAACCTATTGAGCATCCTAAAACTTCACAATTTATTTTTTTTAATTCGACTGAATGATTAGAAAATTGTAATATTTCAGTAGGGCATACAAATCCGAAATCATTTGGATAAAAAAATAAAAGTAACCATTTACCTTCAAAATCTGATAAACTTATTTTTTCAAATTTATCAGTTACAGAAACTGTTGAAAATTCAGGAGCTTTTTAACCTAAGAAAGCTTTGCTTGTCATTTTTTTTTATAACTTTTTTAGAAAATAAAATATAATTAAATATAAATATAGATATATTAATATCATATATTTAATTAATTAAAAATGTACAAAATTAATATGCTTTAATTTCAAAAAAAAAAAAAGATATAATTTTATGTCTGTGAATATATATATATTTATATTTAAACTAAATAAAATTTAATAAAATAGTTAAAAAAAAATGTTTTTTAATTAATTAAATAAACATACATTTCTTTAACTAACTAAATCATAGAAAGTTCTCTAATAAAAATATAAAGCTTTCACCTTTCTATATCCTTTTTACTTCGCAAGTTTGCGCAACATAGGTATTTCAGCTCATATAGATTCTGGAAAAACAACATTTACTGAACGTGTTCTTTATATGCAGGTAAAATAGGAGCAATACATGACGTCAAAGGTACGGATGGAATAGGAGCAACAATGGACTTTATGGAATTAGAGCGTGAAAGAGTAAAATATTAAAATTACAAACATACATGTATATATAATAAAAAAAATAGGGTATAACAATATAAAGTGCAGCCACGCATCTAAAATGGAAAGATACTAATATAAATATCATGGATACTCCTGGTCACGTAGACCTTACTATAGAAGTAGAGAGAGCTCTTCGTGTATTAGATGGAGGAGTATTATTAATATGTGGAGTTGCAGGTGTATAGCCTTAAACGTTGACTGTATTTAAATAAATGCAGCGTTACTCAGTTCCTCGTGTAATATTTATAAACAAACTTGATAGAATGGGTGCTAATCCATTTGCAGCTGTAGATATGATAAGAAAACGTTTAAAATACATGCCGCAGCTGTCTAAATACCTATAGGAATTGATCAAAGCCTAAAGGGATGTATTGACTTAATTTGATGAAGGCACATCTTTTTTAAGGCGAAAAGGGTGATTAAATTGTTACTAGTGATATCCCTGAAGCTCTTTTAGAATAAGCAAAATAAAAAAGACAAGAATTAATAGAAATTATTGCTGAACTTGATCCTGAAATAGAAGAAATATATTTAGCAGAAGGTGAGATAAGTGTTTAAGCTTTAAAAGACGCAATAAGAAGACAAACGATATAACTGAAATTTTCTCCAGTATTTATGGGATCTGCATATAAAAACAAAGGAATATAATTATGTTTAGATGGTGTTTGTGATTATTTACCAAATCCCTAAGAAAAAATAAACAAGGGTTTTTTAATAAAAGGTGATAAAAATGAAGAACCAATAATTTTTTAACCTGATCCTAAGCTTCCTTTTGTAGGATACGCATTTAAATTAGAGGAAAATAAATTTGGATAGCTTACATATATAAGGGTTTATTAAGGAAAACTTAAAAAAGGTGAATATGTATACAATACCACTGTTAAGAAAAAAATGAAAATCTCTCGAATGATTAAAATGCATGCAAATTAAATGGAAGACATCAACGAAGTCAGTCCTGGTGAAATTTTCGCTATTTTCGGAGTTGATTGCGCTACTGGAGATACTTTATGTGACGGAGATTTATAATTCTAGGCTAGATGTAGTTCCATGTTTGTACCATAACCAGTTGTTTCTTTATGTATCAAACCAAAAGATAATAAAGCTAGTGTGAAATTCAATAAAGCTTTAAAGAAATTCCAAAGAGAAGATCCTACTTTTAGAGTTGGTATTGATAGAGAAAGTGAGGAAATTATAATTTCGGGAATGGGTGAATTACATCTTTAGATTTACGCTGAAAGAATGAAAAGAGAATTCGATTGTGAAGTCATTGTTGGAAATCCAACTGTCAATTTCAGAGAAACTATTACTTAAAAAGCATATTTTGATTATTTACATAAAAAACAAAGTGGAGGTGCTGGCTAATTTGCTAGAGTTATAGGATATATAGAACCTCTTATAAATCCTGAAGACCCTTAAGATTATTCTTGTCAATTCTAAAATAAGGTCACTGGAACATCTATTCCTAATGAATTTATTACAGCTTGTGAAAAAGGATTTTATGAAGTTATTGAAAAAGTAATATACATTTTATATATATTAAGCATAATAATTCATACAAAAAGGGACCTAATACCGGATATCCAGTTATTAATATAAAATATGTACTAGAAGATGGATAAACACATGTTGTAGATTCTTCGTCTAATGCTTTTATGATTGCTACTAAATATGCTTTCTAAAAAGCCTTTGCTTCTGCTGGACCTGTTATTTTGGAACCTATAATGAATGTTGAAGTTACTTGTTCTGGTTCTGAATATGTAATTATTTTTTATTATTTATTTGTTTATAAATAATTATTTTATTAGTCATAAGTTATGGCTTCTATTTCTAAAAGAAGAGGTTCTATTACTAATACAGAATCTAGAGATGATATTTTTGTACTAAATGCTGATTGTCCTTTATAATAAATGTTTGGATTTGCTACTGAATTAAGAGGATTAACTTCTGGACAAGTTTATTTTTTTATTAATATATATTTTTTTTTAGTATTTATATATATTATTTTACAGGGAGAATTTTCAATGGAATATAAAAACCATGAAGCTGTTCCTCCTTAAGAAGCAGAAGAAATCAGAAAATAATATATGTAAAGAAGAAAAGAAAAAGGGCAAGATTGAAAATAATAAATAGGAATAATTAAAATATATATATATATACATATTTATTACATATAAATAATTTAGAGATTTATTTTTTGCTATATTAAATATTAAAAAGAAAAAAATTATTATTAATTTCAAAATTCTTAATAGATTTTTACACCTTTATATTTTATAATAAAAAAAAAAAAAAAAAAAAAACTTTTTGAATTTTCAAGTTCTTTCCACTATTATTTATTAATATCAAAATTTTATAAATAAACTTTTAACTCAGGTAAAAAAGAAACACAAATTTCAAAAAGTGGTTTAACTACAAAATCAATAAATCCAATTTAGCTTTTAGGAATATTAACATTATCCCTATCACATAAATAAGTTACAGGTAATCCTAATTACTTTTCATTATCTCCTTAATTAAAGAATTCATTCATGATTTTAATAGACCATTAATAAGATATTTTCCAATTTTTAATAGGATTACTCAGATCAGCTGCATGGATTAGAATTTCCATGCAATTTTATTTATCTTTATTTTTTATATCGAAATCTAATATCTTTTTAAATAAAAAAATAATAATATATTTAAATATACCTGAATCTAATCTTGTTTTCATTTTTCCAATATCAGAAAAGTGACGTGACATATCAGTAGCTAGAATCATATTTATAATAATTTGCCTTATTATTTTGAATTCTTTTATTGTAAATGATCTGAATATATTTATACTTTCATTATTTAATGTATCTTCAAACATTTTACTCACATGAAAATTTTCTAATACACTTTTATCTTTTTATTTTTAAAAATAAAAAGATAAATAATATATCTATTTATTTAAAAATACCATTATATTTAAGAGCTAAATTATTTTAAGTATTTATCATATATTAATTATTAAGCCCCGGATGCTAATAGTCATGAGAAGAAGCTGATATATATATTGCAGCTTCTTCTAATGGAGAAACTTCTGCTAAATCTATAAAGTTGCATTTAATAAGAAGAAAATGCATAAATTAAGTAACATCAAAAGCATGCAATTAACTATGATAAATAGCTTCCTATTTATAATTGTTTTAAATATTTTTGGCAAATCCAAAAAAAATTTTAAAATCAATTTAAAGTTAATTAATTAACTATCTTTTTTCAAATAAAAATAATAATAAATAAGAAAGTTCTTCTCCTTATCCGAATTTCTATAATTCAAAACAGTCAAAACATGAAATATCTTCAACCTTAATTTTTTTTTTTTTAATTATAAAGGAATTAAACATTTAAAAAATATAAAGCATAAAGCCTTTAATAAAAAATACATAATTATTAAAATAATCTAAAATATTTTAAGGAACGATTGTAGTTTAATATTATTGTTATTATTAACCTAAATTAATATTGTATTTATTATTCTTATTTTATGATATAAAATACTGAAAGTTTTATCTACTTCTTTTTTAAAACCAATCATCACCCTTTTTTTATATTATTTTATATCTAATTTAATCAAATATATAATACTATTATTTATTTGCCTTCACTTTTTTCCTCTATTTAAGGTTCATAGAGACTATTTTATTAAATAACTTCTATTATCCATTAGAATTTTCTAATAATGGATATATTATCGAACACATCTTTCAAATTTTCTAAAATCTAAATTAATTTTTATGCCGGTGTTCTTATTTAATTTACTATTTTAGAGTTTTTAAATGTATTTACTTTTCTAAAAAGTAAAAATATTCTAAATAATCTAAACAAAGCCCTAAATATTTAAGCAATATTCGTAAATGTAGTTATATTATCAAACTTTATTTCAATAATAATTAACATAATACTTATTATAATTATAAATGCATCTAACAATTATAATTTATCATTAAAATACTATTTTTAATTATAAATATATTCTTATTTTATAAAATAAATTTAATTATACTTAACATGATTTTGCATATACGTTTAAAAATATTTCGATTGTAAATATCACTAAAATAACTAATTCAATAAAAATCAATATTTTTTATATATTTTGTGTATCTGTATTTTCTGTAAAATTATCCAAAATTATATTTATACATATTATTAATGTATAGATTAAAACTAATAAAACAATAAAAAATTTAGTTGGTTTATAGTCAAGAAGAAATTTTATTCTTCTTCTGTTTTAACCAATTAACCTTTTTAATTATTATATTTTTTATTTTTTTTTTATTAATACTTTATTTTTTAATTAGATTTCTATTTTTTTTACTATTTTTAATCTTATAACTTTTATAGGTCTTCAAATTTTCTTATTATTTATTGTTATTAATTATTTTTTATATCATAATTAGGCTTTTTAACAATTATATTATCAAATCTTGTATTTTATTCTTCTCTTTAAGTAACAAGTATTTGATTTTATTGATCTTTTATTTATTTATTTGTTTCTTCACTTTCAGTTAAAATAATTTAATTTTATGACATTTTAAAAAAATGTTAAAGAAAACAAATTAATATAATAAATAATTATAAATATTATTTTAATAATATTTTTTTATAAAATAATTTATTATTTTTTAATATTAAAAATAATTGAATTTTATTAATTTAATTATATTAATTTAAATTGAAACTAATTCAAACAAAATTATATAAATACAAAAATGGAATATCTTTATAGTAATAATTATTAAAAAAAAAAAAAAATTCTTTTTTTTTCTTAATTCTATTATATTCTAAATTAATAATAAAGATTATATATTTAAATAATTCTTTTACATAAATAAATAAAAATATAGACTATAATTATGTCCAGTATTTTTTTTTTTAATATAAAAAAAAGCTATTAACCATTTTTCTCTCATTTTTTTTTAGTTGATTGAGTATTTTTTTAAAAAAATACAGATAAATTCATTATAAAAAAAAATTATTAATATTTATAAACTATAATAAATATATATATTATTTAAATTATTTATAATGCTTTGAATTTAATTTCATATTTTTCCATTTTTTTTTAAGAAATCATTAAAAAAAAATCTATTTTATAATATTCAAAATATATAAATTTAAAAATATCCATTTTTTTATTTATTTATTAATAATACTTAGAGATAAAAATAAATAATTATTCAAAAATAATATTGTAAGAATCAATAAATAAAATTAAATAAAAAAAATTTATTAAAATCGAATTTTTTATAATTTTAAATAAAAATTTAAGAAAAAATAAAAAAATTTATAATAAAAAATTTAAATAAAATCTTAAAAAATGAATTAATATAAATAAAATGAATTTATTGAAGGCGATGAAAAACTCTTTGATAAATACTAAAAAGGATAATTTATTGCACAGGGAAACAACAAAGTTTTTGAAGCCATAAATATTTATACAAATTCTACTACTGAATGTTTAAAAGAGATAAAAATAGATTTATAAGATATCTATTTGTATGGTAGTTTTAAAAATGAAATTCGAATATTAGAAAAATGTGTTTAGTATCCACATCCTAATATGATAAAATATTACGGATATTTTATATAAAAGTAGTAAGGATTATATAACGGAAATATAATAATGGAAAAAGGCTTACTTTCATTAGATAAATATAAACGTTTATTACAGAAATAAGCTAAATAATAATAATAGACTCCTTAATTTAATGAATATGAGTTAGTTAATTTAATTAAAAGCCTTATTGATGTATTTGCACATTTATAAATAAATAATATAGCTCATAGAGACATAAAACCATCAAACATAATAGTAATGGAAGATTAACTATAAAATAAAATATTTAAAGTATGTGATGTTGGGGTAGGAACTCAAATAAATCCAGATTAAGATAATACAATCAATAGAAGTATTATAGGAACAAAAACATATATGGCTCCTGAAATTTATGATAATTTAAATGAATAATTTAGCGAATATAATCCTTTTAAAAGCGATGTTTTTTCTTTAGGGCTTCTTTTTATAGAATTATGTACTTTTGAAAATATTGGTGAAAATAGATTAAAATAATAAAATTTCTAAGCTTATATTAAAACTTTAATAAAATTTATCAAATAAAAATTCTTTTTGATTTAAGGTCTTTACTAAATTATAAAATAAATGCTTATTTATGATAAAAACGAAAGACCTTGTTTCTTGAAAATATAAGAATTAACTAAAAATTTGAAAATAGTATTTTTAATTTTATTTAACTATTTTTATTTTTAATTTTTTAATAAAAAGAGAAGTTATAGTATGTTTTAATTTGCTAAATAAAAGTCTCATTAAATATGGGAAGGAATTCTTTCAAATACTAACTTTAATTAATAAATTTAGGAAATAATAGATAATAATTGTAGCTATTTAAAAATCAACTTAGATAGGTAAATTTTATTTAAAATATAAAAAATACTATATTATTTATCTTTCATTAGATTTGAAACAGAAAAATAATAATAAGCACTATTATTGTTAAGAGAATAATTAGCTAAGCTTAAATTAGTTAAATACTATTTTATTATAGATTAATAAAAGATAACTATTGATTAGTCGTAAATGATAAGTTAAATATTAGCAAAATAAACTAGCTTATCAAATTTATAAATTTAGTTTTATAATAATAGTTTAGGAGAAGCAGGTGCAATTAATATATTTAAAGGAATTTCATAATGTACTAATTTAAGAATATTACACATTAATATATCACAGTAAAACTTATAATTAATTTTATATAATATATAAAAATAGTAACAGCATTTTATCCTCTTCAATAATAAATGGGTTTTAATGTTTGAGAAATTTGGAAAATTTAGAAGAGTTAATGATTGATTTTACATCAAATGGATTATAAATAGAATGTACAGATACCTTAAGTAATACAATTTCCTAGTTTTCTAATTTAAAGATTTTAATTATTAAACTAAGCAATAATGAATTAACATATAAAGGAATTAAAATATTAACCGAAGCTTATAAAAAGCTTAATTAAATAAATTAATTGCATCTTAACTTTTCACAAAATAAAGAACATTTCGGGGATTAAGGTTTTATTGAAATCGGAAATCTTATAGAATAATAGCCAAAATTAACAGATTTATGTATAGTCCTTTCAGTGTAAAATTTATATTGAATTTTATTTTTAAATTTTTCAATCTTATTTATTATTAGAAATAAGTTAAAAAATAGAGGATTAGAGCAATTTTCTTTAAGTTTAAAAAAACTAAAAAAATTAAAAAGTTTGAGCTTATATTTATGGGGGTAATTGAAAATAATTAATTAAATAATTAATATTTTTTTTAATAAAAGTAATTAAATACAAGGATCAGCTTTTTAAATGCTAGGTTAGGCATTATAAGAATTAGAAAATTTACAAGATTTACAATTGAATTTGTCAAAGTAAAAAATTAAAAAAAATTGACTAATAATTAAATAATATAAAAAGTAACAAAATTACACTTTAAGGAATAAAAGAAATTTCAAAAGGTTTATAATTAAAAAGTAAATTAAAAAACGTAAAATTAATTATGGATGGATGTGATTTAAATACAGAAGATATGGTATATATTGGGAAAATTATTGAAAATAGAAATTTAAAGAGTTTTTATTTAAATATTTCCAAGTAAATTTTTATTTTTTTATAAAAATATTAAACTTAATAATAATATATATAATATATATATATATATATATATATATATATATATATATATATATATATATATATATATATCTATTCATATTTTTTAGTAATAAAATTAATTTTGATGGAATTTCACATTTAGCTTAAGGAATTAGAAATTCTCTAAATTTAGAAGAATTATCTTTGAATTTTAATCATATGGGTGGTATATCCGGGTTAGGTCATATTTTATTGTTTTAACATATTGTAAAATGTGAAAAACTTAATAGTTTATTTTATAGTGCATAATAGTAAAACAATACATATATATATTTCCTTAATAATTATATTTAAATATAAACAATTTTAAGGTGTGATATAAAAGAAAAAGAATTTGAAGAAATAACTAAAATATTAGGGCCTCAAAAAAATATAATATATTTAAGCTTAGACTTAGATAAGTAATTAAATTCTTTTTTTATTAATAATATCTAAGAAAAATAAATTTTATTTTTAATTTTTAAAAATTAAAAAGTAATTTAATTTCAGATAAAGCAAAAAGCTAATTTAAATTAGATATTGAAAGTTATTTTAAACAAAATAAGCTTATAGAATTAAGTATATGAGAAAATTTAAAAACAATATAAAAAATTGTTATAGAAAGATTTGTAATAAATTAATTTGTATAAATTATTTTAAAAGTATTTATTATCTCAAAATATTTTTATATTTTCCTTTTTTATAAATTTTACTTTTTACGGAATATTAAACTTATTTTTAAAAATTTAAATAAAAATTAATTTATTCAAATACATAAAATAATTTGAACTTTTTTGAATTAAAAATTAAAATCATTTTATAAAAAATTGTATTTAAAAATAAATAATATGTTTTAATTTTATGTGAATTATAAATATGATTAAATTCGCAATAAAGAAATACTTTAATAAATTCTAATCAGATTTTTTTAAAAAAAATTGACATTGATTTTTATCAACTTCCATATATAAATAATTAAATTAAATTAAGAAAGAGATAAATAATTATAATTTATTTAATAAGAATTCAAATGTATATTTTTATAATATTAATATTTTCACAACTTTATTTAAAGAATAAATTTAATATTGTGTTAAATTATTCATTCGTAACATTCGCATAATAAATAAATTTTTGTTTTTATAATGAGATTAAATTTAATATTATCAATACATTTATAATTATTATAATTGTATTCCTTTATAAAATATTAATTTGATATTTATTAATAAAGGAAAATATAGTTAAACTTTAATTTTTTTGTTTTTTAGAGGATAATTTTTCTAAGATATTTTTATTATTGAAACTTTAGTTTTATTTATAAAAATAAATATTATTAAGAAAAGTATATCCTATCAAAATTAAAAAAGAAAAAGTATATTTTCTTATAAAAATTATTGATTTTGACAATACTTTTAAATACATATTAATTAAAATATAAAATTGAATAATTTTTCTTAAAAAAATGTAAAAAAAAATATACAAAAATTACATATAAATATTTTTATCATAAAATTGGAATTGAATTAATTGCATCCATATTAATGCTAAAACTTCCTCCACAGAAATTTTTATTTTTTAATTTATCTTTTTCTTTTCGGAATCCCTTTCCACGAACTTCTTTTAATCTTTTATTACCTTCATCTCCAAATAAGTCACCTTTTCCAAATTTGGCTTTCGCTTCATGAGAATTATCAGCTAGTTAAGCAGGAAGAAATTATAATTTACTGTCATCACATTTTTAAAAATATTTTCTTACATTAAGCTTTTATTCTTTTTATTCTTCTACTTATTATTATACTTAATTCTAGTATACATCTTCTTCTTGTGTTTATTTTTTGTTATTATCTATTATTTTCGATAATTATTAATTCTTTTTTTATTTTTTTAAGGTTTTTCTTCTTCTGATTCTTCATAATTACTATTTTATAGTTTTTTTTATTCTATTTTTCTTTCTTTTCTTTTTTTAAGTTTTTTCTTATAACTCTTAAATTTCTTATTCTTCATCATCATGTAAAATGAATTATTTTATCATTTCTTTGTGATTTGTAACATAAAATTTTATTATTTTTAAAGTTTTTTTGATGAAAAAGCGCATTCCTTTTTTAAATTTATTAATTTAAAAAATAATATACTTAATACTTTATACATTGTTTTCAAAATCAATTCCAGATTTTTTTTAAAGTTTTTTAGCAACAGACTCCAGCCCAATTTAAATAAGATAATTATAAATTAAAGGTAATATATCAGTTGAAACTATTTTTCTTATTTATGGTTTATTTTATTTCATATTCCTTTTAGTTTATTTTTATTAAATTAATTTTATATACTTATTTTTATGTATGTTGTTTTTTTTTTTTTTAATTTTTTATTTATTATTTTTTGTACTTTGTATTTTTTATACTTAATTATATATTACTTGTAAATATTGGTTTATTTTGTTTTCCGGTAGTTTTTTAAAAAAACAGAATCAAAATAAATAAAAAGGTAGTTGTCTAATTTAAATCACCTTTTTTTTGTTGATCGAGTTTTTAAAATTATATTAGGCTTTGAATCAAATTTTAAATAATTTTTTTATAAAAATATTCTAAAATTTAAATTTAAAAAATAATTACAGATTTTGTTTAAATAAAAATAAATAGATTACAAATTTATATTAAAAATTAATCATCACTAAAAGAATATAAAAAAAATATATAATTCAGAATATTTTTATAAATATTAAAATAAATAATTTAAAAAAATATATTTTGATCAATAAATATATATATATATAAATATATATAATTTTAATATGTCACCTATTTATGATTTACTAATTTCTCTTTACATACATATATATTATAAATAGAAAGCATAAAAAAACTATATATCACTAATTTTATAATTTTTTTTAAAAATTAATTAGTTTTATATCGTTCTACTTATCTTCTTACCCTTTATTTAATTTTCGAGTTAAATATTGATTTTAAAGAAGAAAAAAAAGTGAATTTTATAAGTTTTACCATATACATTTATTAATAAATGATACATTAATTGTTTTTCGTTTTTTTATTATTTTTAATTACTGTAAAATATGATTTATTACTCATTTCTAAAGTACTTAAGTTTACCTTTTTTAAAGGTTTAATTTATAATTAGTAAATAAAATTGCATTACCGTCAATATTATTGCGGCTTTAAATAACAATTTCTCATTTATTAAAATTCTTATTTTAATAATATAAATATTTTATATTAATATAGATTTAGATAATTATTATTATATATACTTATAGTTTATATTTTGCTCAGTAATAATTTATTTTATTATCAAAATTAAAAATAACCTAAATAAAATATGAGTCTTATTAAATACTAGTACATTTATATATAAATATATAATATTAATATTTTATTTATGAAAATGTCGAAAAATCAAATATATTTTTTATATGTTTAAAATTAATTATTTATATATAGTGCAAAATAAAAAAATTATAAATTTTATTAATTTTATTCATTTAATATATATAAATATTTTTATTTTTTAATAAATAATATA
>NW_004085880.1:0-41284 GCF_000220395.1 Ichthyophthirius multifiliis
ATAATAAGTTATTAAAAATTAAGAAAAAATGAATAAATTGCTTAAAGCAGCAATTAATTTAGAGAATAGCCAAATGTGAAAAAAAAAAAAAAAAAAATTAATTAAATTTTATGAAATAAACAATAATTAAACAAAAAAAATTATAGTATAAATTAATCTAAATTTTAATTATAAATAGTTATTATATTTTTATATAAATAAATTTTAATATTAAAAACTACCAAAATAATAATTGCTTTAATATATTTTAAAATATAAATATAAAAAAATTATAATATTAAAAAGTATTAAAATTTATTTTTATAAAAAAATATAAGATATTTAATAATTTTTAGTAAAGAATTTTTAATTTTTTAATTAAAATATATAAAAATAATAATAATAAAATAAATATATAATTAATTAAAATGTGATTTTATTTAATAAGTAATTATTATTTTATTCATTAATAAAAAATAATTATTAATTAAAGAAAAGAAAATATTAAAACATTATATGCAATATTTATACAAAAAAATAAATTTTGCATTTATTTATATTAAATATATATGTATATATATATTCTAATTTTGATTAATATTATATATATATATGTATGCAATAAAAAAAATATTATTTAAAAATAAAAAAAAAAAATATATTTTTATAAGTAAAGATAATTTAAAAAAAAATATTTGTCTATTTTTAATAAATATAATAAAATTAATTTTAAATATATATTTTGATAACATAATAGAAAAAAAAATATAAAAAATATAAAAAATATAAATTTATATATTCTTCAATAATCATAAATCATGAATACTGCCAAGTAATTGTAAATTTAGCAAATAAGCTATTTATGACTTTAATTCTAAAATACCTATATTTTCCCTTTATTAAATTTAATTTAATTTAATTTAATTTAATTTAATTTAATTTAATTTAATTTAATTTAATTTAATTTAAATTAATTTAATTTAATTTATTTTTAATTTAATTTTATCTTAATTTAATTATGTCTTAATTTAATTTAATTATATTTATTTTAGTATATTTTTTTTATATATTTTATTTATTATTTCAATTTATTTAATTTATTTTATATAATTTCAAAATTATTTTTTTTTAAATAAAAAAAAAATATACTTAACACTAGTAAAATGTACAATATGATATATTAGACTATTATTTTTGAATTATTCATCAACACTTTTTATTAAACTATCTTATTAATTTTATGTAATTTTATCGCATTTTGTAAATACAATTACAATTGGTTTCATTTTTTACACTAATAATTATAAAAGCATTTAATCAACTTATTTTATTCCATGTTCACTATCTATAAGTACAAATATTCTATGTAAATAGCTAGAATATTCTATATAATTTAACATCATTTTCCCCCAATTTTATAATTCTTTTTTGTTTCCAACAGCAAATCCGTATCCTGGAGGGTCTACAAGTACTGACCCTTAATCTAGTTATATGAAATTTAATTCTCTTGTTTTTCCAGGCATGTTTGATGTTTCCATTATTTTATATTTTAATAATGCATTTATTAATGAAGACTTTCCAACATTAGATCTTCCTACAACTACAAACTATTAAAAAAATCGATATTAAAAAATTAATTGGTTTAATATTTTTAATCTACTTCTTTTCTTTTTTATAAACTATTTAAATCTTATTTTTGTCTTATATTTTCTAAGTATTATTTTAATTCTTTTGGTTAACATTAACCTTCTTTGTAAAATTTTTATGTAAATCTTTCACCCAATTGTACCTATAGTTTACTTTTATAAAATTATATAGTTATCTTACATTATTTTACCCATTTTGGAGTATTAAATGTCGATTCGAAATTATTGTTTAATATATAAAAAGGCTTTATTTATTTTTTCATTTTTGTTGTTGTTGTTGGAAATATAAGAAAAAGCTATAATATATATATATATATTAAAATAAATATTTAATAGTTTTTTGTTTATTTAATTTTAAATAAATAGTTAGTACTGTAAATGGATATAAAATATTTTTATTTAACTATTTAAAAAGGAAAAATATAAGGTGAAAAAAAATACAAATAAAAAATAATAAAATTTCGAATAAACGATGTAAATAAATATATATAAATTTAAAGATAAAACAAAAAAATATAAAATATATATCAATAAATGATATTTATTAAATTTATTGATTAAATAATTTATTTTAAATTTTTATTAAAAAAATATATATTTGAAAAAGTAATATTTATATATATATAAAATAAAATATTAATTTTATAATATTTTTGAAAATCTAAATAATAAAATATATATAAAATTATAAAATATATATGTAATGCTTATTAATGAATAAATAAAATTTAGTTTATAAAAAGTTGATTTTTATTAATTTCTTAGTATAATAAATATCTCCATGATTTATAATTTAATATAAAAATAAATTATTGTTATTTTTAAAAAATTTATGATACTAATAAAATTACAAAATATATAAAAATAAGTTTTTTTTCAATTATTAACAATACATAAAATTATACTAATATTTATAAAGAAAAAGAAAAAAAAAATATAATCTTTATTTAAAAAAAGAATATAAACATATCCATTAAATAAGATCTTTTATTTTCAATATATAAGATATATTTGTTCAAGAAAAATAAAATTTATATAAAATTATTTTAATAAATAAATCAAAATTATTATGTTTATACTTCATTTTCTTTTTATAATTATTATTATTCTTAATTTTCATTTTATAACTCGATTTTATTATAACTAGAAGAAGAATTTTTCATTTTATTTACAGATTATCTTTAATATTCTTCCTAGTCTAAATTATCTGCACTAATTTTTTATATACTTTATTTTTTCAAAAACTTTTCAGCAAACTAAGGAGCACTTAAAATCAAAGCACTTTCTAACTCTTCATAAGCGCTCTTTTACATTATTTAAGTAGATTATAATCTTTAAATGATTTCCATTTCAAATTCTTCCATTTTTTTAATTTCTCGTTGTTTTTATTACTTTATTTTATCTTCATATAACATTTTTTCTTCAATTTCTCTTTTTATAAATTCCTTCTTAATATCTTGATATTTTTTCATATTTTAATTTTTGTTTTCCTTTTATTTTTTTATAAACTCGTTTCTTTCTCTTGCAATTAAAATTTATTATTCATGACTTTTCTTTATTTTTTGTATGTTTTATATTTTCTAATCTTTTATTTTTTAGACGTTTTCTTTTTTCATTAATAAATATTCTTCTCTTAAAACTTTTCTTTCTTCTTGACTTTAAGCTCTTAATTATTTTACTTTTTATACTTTTTAATCTAATTTTTTTTTTTTTGTTTATTCTCTCTTTTTTTTTATATATATAATTAATCAAAAAAAAAAAAATGTTTAGTTTACTATTGCATTTTTTTCTAAATTTTTCATTTTCAAATAATATATTTCCATAGCTTTTTTACGTGTTTCTTCAATTTTTTTTAAAGTTTTTATTTCTTCTTGTCTTAATAAAGATATCCTGTTTGCTAATGTTTATTAGTTTTCTTCCATATGTTTTCTTTCTTTTCTTGCATTATAATAATTACTTATTGTGCTGTATTTTAAATCAAAGGGATATTAGACAGATTGTTATGCATTTTCTTAAAATTCTATAGTCTCTTGGTTTTAATTAGAAAGGCTTTATTTGTTTCTTAATTCATTTCTATTATTTAGTTCGTCTATATTATTTTATTAATCTTAAATATCTTTTTCTTATTCAAATAAATTTTCATTCTATTATGTTTCTTTCTATTACTCTAATTGTTAATTTGAATGATCTTATTTATCTTATTAATATTATAATTAGGGCTATATTTCTTAGTTATTATTTAATTAAACTTATTCTTCTTAATTATTTAAGATTTTTTCTTACTATTTTTCAAGATTTGTTTAATCCATTATTAGATTTTTAAAATTTTTTTTTATAACTTATTAATAATTAATTATAACAAATTGTTTCGTTTTAAAATTAAATAAAAAATGATTAATAATTTACGTTTAAAATTATAGTATAAAAATTATATGAATTATTAATAATTATTAGTAAATATCTTTTTTATATTTTTTAATTATATATATATATATAATATTTTTTTATAACAAAAAAAAATTATTTTTAAAATGAAAATAAATATATGTATTTTTATTTATTTTAACTTTTTATAATAATTTATATTATTTTTTAAACTTTTTTAATCATTATTAAATTAATTACTTTTTGTCTAGCTTTTAATAAATAAATTAATTATTATAGATCTAATTAAATAATTAATTGATTTGTTAATTTATGCTTTAAATTTGGTTTAAAAAATGCTTATGATTCATCTATTTAGTACAAGTTTACAATTTAGCAAACTAATATGAACTCTTCTTGTTATTTTTTTTTTAGGAATAAGTTGTATAATTTTATTATTTAATACATACTTGAGTATCTTATTAATTATTTTTTAAGACTTAAATTCCTTAAATTCTTCATTAGTTTTACTTTATTTCAGGATTGAGACTAATTTCTTATTCTAAAATATAAAATTTTTAATCCTAACCAATTTTATTTTACTAATAAATGAATTAATGAAGTCCTTATATAATATTATTTGAAATTTATAATGCTTAAAATAAATCTATATTTTTCTAAAAAAATAAAATAATAATAGCGCAATTCGGTATATCTTATAAAATATAGTATTTCTAGGTTAACCAAATAGTATATTTAATTTTTTTTCTTATTTTATTTCCACAGGCCTTATATTTAATTTATTTTTGAATATAATATTATTTTCCTCAAGCAAATGCTTCTAATTATTAAAATATATGTTTTTATTTATAAATAAAACTAAAATACATTCTAAAAAGTTTCGGTTTAAATAATCATTTATTAAAAAAATTAAAATAAAATATTTTATTCTGTATTAAACCATAATTTTGAATTTTTTGATGTTTTTAGATATAAGCAGTCTTATAAAAAATCTATATAAATTTTTAGAAAACAATTAAAAAATAAAATTATATTACATTGAATGAAGTCTTCTGAAAGTTAAATTGTTGAATAAAAATAGCATAGTAATTAATTAAAATAGAAAATAATAAGGTTAATTTCAAAATACAATAAATTTACCAATAATTTTAAAATGAAACTCATATTTAACTATAAATCTATATAAGATTATTAATTAATAATTTTATTTTAAAGAATGCATAAATTTTGGTAAAATACATTTATATCATTCTATATTTGGATTATTTTAAAAACCTGTACTTAGATTTAAAGTTTATTGTATTAATATTTTAGGATTATTTGTATTATAACATTAATGATTTAACAAAAAAAAAATTATTAGTATGTAAATTTACGAAATTTAAAGGTTACAAATGTTAATAAAAATATAGTTAAATAATTAAAATAATCAGGGAAATTCTTTATTAAATATATCATATCCTATAATTTAAGTTATAAATATTTAAATACCAATAATTTTAGATAAAATAAAATAAATTTTAAATAATTTCTAATTATATAAAATATTTTTTTCCTCTTATAACATAAAAGTATTAATTACAATATAATTATTTTAAAAAAAAAATATAAAATAACAGAATATTTAGCAAACTCAATAATTACTAAAGGCCTTTTATAAGTATAATATTTTTTAAAATTGCTAAAAAAAAAAATTATTTAATTTTTTAATTAAATTTAAAAAGTACATGTAGAAAAATATTAGATATTTGCATATTTTAATAATAAACAAATAAATTAAAAGTAAAAATAATTATTTATTACATTATTATGTTATTAAAATTAAAAAATATAATTATTAAAATAAATATTATTATAAAATAATTTAAATAATTAATAAATATACATAATATTTTTATAATACATGAAGTAAAATATAATTATTTTTCATTGATATTAATATATAAAATTATAATATTTTTAATTAATTCTTAAATATCCTTATATTATAATTTTTAATAAAAAAAAGTTAATATTAAAAATCTGAAAGAGTTTTTTGTTTTTTATATTATAAAGTTTAAAGAATAAATAATACTATAAAATAAGCAAATTAATTTGATTTTTGTCTAAATAATATTTAATAAATATAACTAATATTTTATTCAGTATTATATATGAGAATTGCTTCTAAATTTATTATTATCATTTAAAAATATATTTTTTTTAGGCGAAGATTATTAAGATGAAATAATTTTACGTGTAGCTTAGATAAAGCTTTAACTTTTTTAATTAAAAAAATAAAAAATAGAATAATTAATTTATATTTACCATTTTTACATTAAAATATTTGACTATTAATAATAATTATTTTCTTAATTTTTTTCATTGTTATTTAAATTTTGTAAAAGTTCTTAATCATATTTTTAAATATTGCTGATTTATTTATGTTCTTATTCCTCCTATATATTTTTTATAAATAAATCATAACATTCGTTGCTTTATTAAGTTTAATAGTCTATTATTTATTTATTTAATTAAATAAATAAAATTAAATATATTTACCTTAAATTTAATTATATACTTAAAATACATTTTAAGTTTTTTAATTCTATTGTCTAATTAATTATCTAATTATTTTAATTTTTAGATATGGTTTTAATAATATTAATCTATATTATCTTTTTCTTTTAGATTATTAGTAAATTATTGATTATTTGTGTCATTGTTTTTCTTTTCTTACCATTTGTACTATTTATTCTTCTTGAATTCTTCAAGATTTATTTATTTATTTTGTTCTTTTGTTTCAAAATTATTATCATCTTAAAATGAATTTTGAGAATTTTAAAAATTTAAGCCATCACATTACAAAATTTGAGTAGAATTTTTAAAATCTTAATTATTTTATAACCATTATTGTATTTAAAATTCTGAAATAATAGAATTTGATTTTTAATTTTGTTTATTTATTTTATTTAAAAGAAGTTATTGTTATTTCATTAATTTTACAGTTTCACTATCTTAATTCTAAACTAAATCAGATTATTATATTCTTTTATTTTGGATTATTTAGTTATTTGAAGTATAATCATTTTTTTAATTATAATTTTAATATCTATTAACTAAATTAATTTAGTTATTAATTAATTCTAAACTATTAGAATTATCATCATTTTTGAAACAATTTAAACTTTATATATTAGAAATATTAGCTTTACTATCAGAAAACGATAAATCATTATTTTTATTATTAATTTATTTTTATTTAGTTAAATAGTCTACACTTAATTTATTTTTTTAATCTAAATATTAATTATTATTAAAAACTTAATTTTAATATTATTTTTTTCTAATAAATAAATAATTATAGATAAATATACTAAAAGCCTGATTTTTTAAAATTAAATTTTTCTTATTTATTATTTATTGAATATTTAATAGTTTTAAAGCGATTTTATAATAATATTTATTTTAAAAATTATAATAACTAATTAATTTACAAAAGAAATATTTTTATTATTTTTAGAATATTTAGTAAGTATTTTTTACAGCTAACTTAATACTAATATTACTATTTTTAGATTTATAAAATTTAAATTTTATTTAATTTAGAAAATAATGTTTTATTTTAATGAGAATTTATTACAAATACTGTGTAATTATAAAAGTGGCTTTTTTCATATTTTTAGATTTGCTTTAATAAAAATAAATAAAATTAGGACAGCTTTAGTTAATATTAAATTTATTTAAATTATATTTATAAATAATTTAAGAATTATTTTTCTTTTAATTTTTATTTTTAATATTTAATTAATATTAATTAAATTAGGAAATATTATTAACATAAAATTTTTCATGAATAGATTAAAATTTTATTGGTTAAATAAAATTATCTTTAAAAAAATGATTATTTGATTATAATTATTATAATTATTATTATTATTATTATTATTATTATTATTATTTATATTATTCTATTTAATTTTCTTTATATTTTTACTATTTTTATATAATAATTTCATTTTTCTATATATTAATTTCTAAATTAATTTATTTTTTATTTTAGTTTTATTTTATTTGTGATTATTATTTTTATTTTTCTAATATTCGCTCATTTTTTTTTTCTTAATCAAATTATTATTTTTAATTTTATAAATTATTTTGTTAAATATTTTAATATTTATCTCTATTATTATCTTTTATTTTATTATTATTACTATATTATTTCTATATTTTTTACATTAATTTTTACTGTTCATTTAATTATTATTAATTATCACTTTTTATTATAGACATTGTTTATTTTATTTTGTTGCCATTATTTTCATATTATTATTAAATTTATTTAATTTAACATTATAATTTTTAACTTTAATGTTATTATTTAATCTTTTAATTTAAACTATCTCTTTTTTATATTATTAATATATATATTTTTTCTTTTTTTACATATAATCAATTTTTTTTGAATATCCATAATTTTAATAATTATTCTTTTCATATTCTTAATTTTTATTTACGCTTATTTTAAAATTTGCAATATAAGAATCGGGTAAATAATTTATAATACTTTTTTAAAATTATTCATTTTAATCATTTTTTAATTAACTTTTCGAAATATATTAATTTTAGATCATATTATTACCATTATTTTGATTCAGGTAAATTTTTTATTATATTAAATATGTTTTGTTTAATTATCTGTTAGAACTTTATGAATTTATTTATTTTTTTCGTTAAATTTTTCAAAAGAATAAGATTGTTGCCTTGTTAGTATTGGCATTCTATAAATATTAATATCTTATATTATCTAATATTTTTAAATTTTATATTTAAAATTTTTATGATGTTCTTTTTTTTACATTGCTCATTTTTAAATGTTGTTTAATAAGAATAAAAAAATAAAGCAAATAATATTATAGTTAATTTCAAATTTGCAAAAATATAAAAAAGAAATATTATTGATAGTTCTAATTTACAAAAATGCTTGTAAATTTTTATAAATTTAAAATAAAATATATTTTTAAATCAATAATATAATCTATATATATAAAAATAAAAAAATACTAAAAAGATATAATTTAAATCAAAAAAAATTAAAACTAATTAAAAAAAGAGCAACTAAAAGAAATGTCTAAAACAGCTGTTTTAATGCTCAATTTAGGAGGTCCAAATAATATCTCTGAAGTTACTCCGTTTCTACATCGATTTTTTTGCGATACAACAGTAATAAGAATTCCATTTGGATTAGGTCCATACATTGGAAAATTAAGAGGTCCTGCAAAAGTGACCAAATAATATCAAAAAATAGGAGGAAAGAGCCCTATAAAAGATTGGACAATAAAACAAGGTGAGAAAATGATAAAACATTTGGATATAATCTCACCATAAACAGGTCCTCATATTTATTTCCCAGCATTTAGATATGGATTGCCTTTATACCATGATTAAATAGATGAATGCATAAACAACTATTCAGAAGTAGAAAGAATAGTATTGTTTTCATAATTCCCTTAATATTCATGTACAACAGCTGGAAATGCTATAAGATATGCTTTAAAGCATATGTAAGAAAATCACAGTAGTCATAATAAGAAAATTCATATAATTGATAGATGGTTTGATAACGAGTATTACATAAAATCAATTACAAATATTTTAAAATAAGATTTAGAAACCAATTTTGATGAAAAACAAAGAGAAAAAGTTTTAATTTTATTCACAGCCCATTCATTACCACTCGATTTTATTTAATAAGGTGATGTTTATCCTTTCGAGATTGCAAGCACAGCTGAAAAAGTAATAAAAGAAGGAGGATTTAAAAACTCTTATAGGGTCAGTTGGTAAAGTAAGGTTGGACTAAAGTAATGGCTTGCTCCTTCTACAATAAATGCACTTCAATAATATTCGAATAAGGGTTGGGAATATATAATTATTGTTCCTCTTGGATTTACAAGTGATCATTTAGAAACTCTTTATGAAATAGATCATGAAATAATTGAAGAGTTTGGATCTAAGCTTAAATATAAGAAAATTGCTAGGTCTAGAAGTTTAAATGATGACGATACCTTTTGTTAAGGATTAGCTCATATTGTTGCCGCTAACTTAAAAGATGACAGCTATAGATCACCTAATCTAAATTTAAGATGTCCTGATTGTAAATTTAAAGAATGTAATTTGCTTTTTAAATGAAGTTTGTTAATTTTTTGTTATTTTTATAATAATATTTTTTATTTTAAAAAAATTATTAATTTATTTATAAAAAAATATTTTTATTTTTTTAAAAATAAAATAATTTTTGCTTTTGTAATTTTTTTTTTTTAAGTAAATTTAAATATAGTTTCGATTTTTTAAAACCAAAAGTTTATTAATGTTTTGTTTTGTTTTGTTGTTTTTTACAGTTTTAATAAAATAATTATTAGATAAATATCATTTCATTAAAATGTATTTAAAAATTATTAGATAATCAAAATTTAAACTAATATAAATAATAATTTAATATTAAAAAATATATAAATACATAATTGTCTAATTTTGTTAGAATTTTTTATTTTTAAATTCATATTTTTATATTTAAATATTTTATTTCGATAAGATAATTATTTAATTTTTATAAAATTAAAAAATAAAAATACAATAATGTAGTAAGACAATATATAATAATATTAATAGAATCAATAAAATTTGGTTTAAGAATAATTAAGTTTTTAAAAATTACAATCTATTAAAGATGAAGATAACTATTAATACGAAAATCAACAAAATTATTTATATTTAACAAATAATATAGATAATTTAAATTTTTGTACAGAACAAAATGGAGTTTAAATATTAAATTGTACATCTTTTTCACAGTAGTGTATTCCTTAGAATTTATTGAACTAACATAAAAATGTAAATTGAAAAAAATATATAAATATTTAAAAAATAAATAAAATAAAACAAAATAGAGTATATGGTTATCCGAAGAAGGACTCCCTTAAAGCTTTATTTTAGATCTTAAAAATATACAATAAAGACCTCGCTTTTTCAAATCTATAGGTTTTTATTGTTGGCATGATTATTCAACAAATCCTGCAGTTATTGAAATTTCTGTATCTCTTGAAGGCACAAAATTTATTACTTGGGTTATTATTAGAGCGGAATTAGTAAATTTTATATATTTAGTAATTAATTAAGGATTTTTATTTTTTTAGAAAGCAGGTATTTAATTATTTAGTATTGATCCATTAGGAAAAAGATATAATTATATAAAGGTATAATTTATTTTTTAATTTAATCTAAATTAAGTTATAAAAATATATTTTAGTTTACTGTGAAAGAAACTTTTGGAGGAAGTAAAGTTTATATAAATTAATTATATTTATTGGAAGATAATATGCTTATTAAAACTAGCTAGTGCTTAATGTAATGGCCGTTACATACTACTAATAATATGGTAAATTCTTTAAGTGGATAAAAATAATCTTAAGTATTATAATAATAATAATATTCACAAAGTGAAAGAGTTAGTCAAAACAAATATGGTTAAATGAATATCTAACAGACAGAAATCTAATAATAATAGAATACTTAATAAATATAAACATCTGGCTCTAAATTTAATTATATATAAAAACCATATAATAAAAAGAATAATATAGATTCTGTATAGTATGTATAACCCTATAAGTATATATATATATTTTAATATTATTTTTTTATAATTTGTATAATATTTTAAAGTGAATAAGGAACAACAGCTAAATCAATAATAGAAACAGAAATTAGCAAAAATTAAAACAAAAATAGTTAATAGATAAATTAACCATATGATGTACTTTTTAAAATAAAATTTTTGTAATATATTATTTTTAAAAAATTTATATTTCTTTTTTATTTTGAAAAAAAAAAAAAAAAAAATGAAGATTTTATCAAAAGATATATTTATTTTATAAAATGAATTGATGAATATTTAATAATCATTATAGACTTTTGGAAATATTATTTAAAAAATGCAAGAAACAAAAGAAAATATTGTAGAAGAAATCTCTTTGTCTACTGAATCTTTATATATTTTTAAATAAGAAGTTAATTAAAGATTACTTAAATTAGAATAATAAATTATAAATTAATAATAAGAGTAAATCAAATATTAGTAAGAAATAATAGAATCATAGAATAGCAATAAATTTTAGTCTTAATAAAAAATATAAAAATAAGGCATGATTATAAACAGTTAAGATCTAGAAAAAGTAATTATATTAAATATTATTAACTATTTTAATTGTCTTTTTATTAAAATATTAACAATAAAAGTCTATAAACATTGCCTTAAATAGTCGACTTGGATTATTATAATAGAATATAAATCAAACTATAAAAGAATCAATAAACCTCTAGCATTAAGAGTAGAGTTAAAATATATTTAGAAAATAATAATAAAGTAATTAAAGCCCTGATTATTAGCCTTATGATAGTTTTAAAAAATACTAAAACATTGAAAATTCACAAAAATCAATTAAAAACAATGGAAATAAAAATGTTTATTATTAAAATAAGTAAAGAGTTGTATATTTATTAGATAAACTCTAATAAAAATTGAATTTAAGAGTATACTATATAAATATTTTTTTATATACAATATTTTTATAAATATAAGTAATAAAAAGTTAAAGAGCTAAATACTGAAGAAAGAAAATCTCGAAAAATGCAAAAACTAAAATTAAAAAACTAAAATATATACAGTGATTCATCAAATGAAAATATATGAAAAATGAAAAATCTAAAAGATTTTAAAGAATCATTTATTTGAAATATATTTATATAAAATAATAATTTTTAAATTTATTAATTAAAAATTAAACTTTTAATGAAATTTTAAAAATAAATGTACAAAATAATATTTTGAAATAAATAATTTTAATTTTTTACTGATTCATTATATTATATATGTATGATATTTTTTATAAATTTATTTTAAATAACTATTGCTTAAATAGTTTTTAAAAAAGCAAAATATATATAAAATTATAATAATTAATTAATTAAATAAAATTGTTCATATTGGCTTTTTTAAAAATTAAAATTATATTATTTTTTAAATATTATGCTTTTAATTTTAATCTTAATTTTTTATTATTATTTCTGTTTTAATGTTTTTATTTTTTATATATATTTTTTTTTTTCAATAAATAATCAAAATAAAGTCCGTTATCTATATTTTCAAGCCATAGTTTTTGTTGATTGATTTTTTTTAAAAAAAATTATAACTAGAACTTTCTATATTATTCTTTTTAATTTCTTAATTATTCTTTATAATACATATAAATTACATAATAATTAAAATATATATTTTTTAAATAAATATTTTAACAAAAATAAAATTGAATAAATATATATCATCATTAACTCTAATAAATATATATACATGGATATCTTTATAAATTTTTAATTAAAATTATAGTATGATTTTATTAATAATTAGTTCAAAAATTTTATACTTAATTTAAATAGAAAAAATAAATTAAATAGAAAAAATAAAGAAATAAGAATAAAGATAGAAATTATATAAACCAGCAATAAAAAATTATTAATAAATGTATTTAAAAATTCAAAAATAATAATTAATATAAAATAATATATATTAAAGTTATATCATATATATATCATATATATAATTAATATAAAATAATAAAAAAATTACATTGATTATTTGATTCTGTAAAAAAGAAAAAAGTATTTATAAATTATACTAAAAAATAAAAAAAGAGTTCAAAAACAATCATAAAATTATAAAAAAATAAAATTATTATGAATGAACAAAATTAAAAAGATTAATGGATTGGTTAAATAGTATGTCGACACTATACAATAATAGAAAAAATAGATTCAGGATCATTTGGAAGCATATATAAAGCTAGGCGTAAAAAAGAAGCAAACAACCGTCATATAAATAGTCAAGGAGACGATTTATATGCAATAAAAATAGAGGATAATACATAAAGAAATGCAGATACATTAACCTAAGAAGCGAAAATATTATTCGATTTAAAAGGTGAAAAAGGCTTTACAAGAATGTAGTATTATATAAAAAATGATAAAACAAATACTATGGCAATGGTTTTGTTAGATAAATCTCTTGAAAAACTATTTAATATGTGTAAAAAAAAATTCTAATTAAAAACTATTTTAATGATTGCTGATTAAATGTTGAATCGTTTATTATATTTACATTCAAAGGGGTATATACATAGAGATATTAAACCTGATAATTTTATGATTGGAAGAGGAACAGATAAAAATGTTATTCATTTAATTGATTTTGGATTAGCTAAATCTTATATTTAAAAGGATGGTAGTCATATTAGTTTTTAAGAAAAATGTGGTTTTATTGGTACTTCTAGATATGCTTCAGTTTAATCCCATTTAGGTTAGTTTTTTTTTTAAATATAAACTTAATTTATTTATATATATATATATATTTTTAGGGTAAGAATAATCAAGAAGAGATGATCTTGAGTCTCTTGGTTATACTTTAATATATTTTTTATAAGGAGGCCTATTACCTTGGATGAATTTAAAATATAAAACTAAATAAGAACAATAATAAATTATTGGATAAATAAAATCTAAAATACCCATGAATGAATTGTGTAAAGGACTTCCTATTGAATTTAATTAATATATGGTTTATGTAAAAAATTTAGGATTTTCAGAAGAGCCAAACTATAATTATTTAAGAAAGCTTTTTAGAACTTTATTTCTTAAAGAAAATTATGAATATGATGATGTTTTTGAATGGATTAACGGTTTTTATTTATTTTTTTATTCAATTTTTCTATTGTTTAATAAATAATTAATAATAATAGATCCTATTACAACTGCTGATAAAAGAAATATGTTTGAAAAATTCAAATCTATGAATCCTACTCCTGTAAATAAATTAGAAACATAAAACATTGTTTAAGAAGATGAAAATTTAAGCAATCATTAAAATACAGTAGAAAAATAATTTATTTAATTTTATTAATTTTTTTAAAAAAAAAATAGCTTGAAGCCAAACTATTAAGAAAAAACACAAGAAAATCATCTTATGAATATAAAAAACAAATTGAACTATAGGTAAAAGAAGAAGAGTAAATGATTAATAATCAATAAGAAAATTAATTGGATTCATAAAATAAAATAGCTGGAAAATCCAGTAATATTGCTCATATATAAATAAGTTAAAATGATTAAAATCAATAAGATTCAAATACATAAACTTACAATTCATATAAATAAAATTTATAAGATAAACCTAAAAATATTATATATATGATTAACAATTGTGAAAAAGAACTTGAAAAAGCTTTAGAGGATGATGATTCTACAAATGGAATTGGGGATAGGATTTAAAAACTATTTTAAGTTTAAATGAACATGTATTTTTTTATTAATAAAATTAATTAAAAAAAAATAAAAATAAAAAATATAGAAAAAGATATAAAATAAATTCATGTAAAAATAAAAATTGTAATTAAACTAATATTTGACTTAAAAATTAAAAATTTCTGAGCTATAAAACTAAAGGTCAAAACAATTTTAAATGTACATATTAAAATTTCAATAAAAATATATTTGATATAATTAGAAAAAAAAAAAAAAAAAAAGTATTTATAAATATCAATAATAAATTTACCTTGATATTTTTTTTGGAATAATACTAGAATATAAAAAATAAAATAAAAATAAAAATATTTTCTATAAATATTTTCTTTTTCCATTTAATATATTAATAAATTCAATTGACATTAATATTTTCTTAATTTATATAACTTTTAAATTTAACATTTATTTAACAATTAATTTCCTTAATAAATAAAAAAAATAAAATATTATATATACAATAAAATATTACATATTTTTAATTATTTTTATTTGCTTTGAAACTATCGGTATTTGCTTATAATTAATTATTTTCCTTCTAATCATCTATTTAATACAGTTTCTCTTATTCTCCATTAATACTATTAGTAATATATTTTTTGTAATTTTCAAATGAATCTTTATATTCATTAAATATTTTCATTTATTATATTTAATCCTATTTATTATAACAAAGCGTACAAATAAATTATATTTTTTCAGCTTCTTCAATACTTCCTTTATACCCCAAACATTTAAAATGGAACCATTCATTGCATATTTCACATGCTTTTTAACAAGAATTTAAATAAGTATAATTATAAATTAAAAAATACCCATCATTTAATCTCCATAAGTATATTTTTATCTACAAATACAATATAATTGATCTGAATCCTCTTTTAAAAATTATATATTTTTTTAAAAAAAATAGAATATATTTACCATTAACTGATTCATAATTTTCAGCATATTTCTCTTCAGTTTCTTTAATTTTTTCTATTTATTTTTTAACTTTTCCAATTTTTTTAGTATTTAATTTCAATTTTTTCTTTTTATTTTTATCTTTTGATATTTTATTTGCTTTTTTAATATATTTCTTTGATAAATTTTTAATATCGAATTTATTATTATTTTCATTTAATTTAAAAAGCTATTATTCTATTTCATTCTTTTTTAATTATCTTAATTTAAAATATTTTGATTTTCTAAACCTTTTCTATAAAATTTATTCGAAATTTTTTTTCTAATTCTTACTTTTTTATATATTAATGTATTTTTTATATAACTCTAACTTCGTATCTGGTGATTCACATTTTATTATTTTGGAAAATTCAATTTAATTAATTATAGTTTTAAAATGTTTTAAAAATTCCTAACCAGGGAAATGAATAACCTAGTATTATAAACTTTGATTATTATTGTTATTATTATTTTATTGAATTTATTCATCTTTTTATGTTATTGTTTCAATATCTATTTCATTGTTTTATTATTATTATTGTATTTTTTGGTTTATTTTTTTTAAATAAATTATATTTTCGTCTATATTATAATAATATATTAGTTAATTAATCACGTTTTTAATATGCTTTTTAAGCTTATTTTTTTGTAATAAATTTTTTATTTTCTTTGAAATTTTTAATTTTTATTTCATGACTTTTTTCTTTTATTTTATTAAGTTTTTTTTTAAGATTTGGTAGAAATTTTTTATCTATTTTGCTTATTTTTTTATATATTTTTTACAAATCTTATAATTTCTCCCTTTTTTTATAATAATTTTATTTTTATTTTTTGAAAAAAAAAAAAAAGGAAGGAAAGAAAGAAAGAAAGAAAGTAAGAAATGAAAAAAAAAAATCAAAAAAAAAAAAGAAAATTAATATATTAACTTTAATTATTTTTTTTTGTAAAAAACTTTGTATTTTTTTCTTTATAATCTAAAGTTTTAATAATTTAGAGAGGTTTATGATAATCACAATATATAATATACTATTATTTCTCATTATTTTATATTTCTAGATGAATATTTTATATCCTTGCACATTCAGGATGAAAAGAGTAAATGCAATTATTTTTCTAACATTAAATACAAGAACCTGAGTCTATTTTTGTTGTTATTTTAAATAAAAAAATAAAAGAATATTACTTTTTTGTTTGCAAATAGCACATTCAAGTTCAAATCTTAATTAATCAATTTTATCCAATCCTTTAATATTATTAACAAAATACTTATTTTCAAAAAAGCATTCAGGCACATATAAAATACAAGAAATGTGGCACCAAACATATTTATGTTTAGGCTATGCAATTAATTCTTATTCATCATAATTTTTTTTACATATAGTATGATAATCATAATACAAACCTTCTTATTAAGAATTATTTTATTAACTACTTTACTCAATTTCTTATTTATTATCTTTTTATAGTTCACATTTATTTGCAAATTCACTATATTTTAAATTTTTATTATTAAAGATATCCTAACTCATTAATATTTTGCTCGGCTTCATTGCTCCTCCCCTTTTTGTACATAAAGGACAACTTAAATATCTTCCATTCTATCCAAAAGACGTACATAATTCACAAATCCAATCTTCGTTAGGAATCTTGGGAATGCCATAACATTTCTAATGTACAGAGATATTGCATTTCTATAAAAATATTTAAATAAAAATATAAAAAAATCAAATAATTACTGCACAAAAAACTATTAAATCATCATCAGTATAATCACCATCATTGCATATTTAGCAAGTAATATCATTCATTTATATTTTTTTAGTTACATCATGCTATTTATTATTATTTTATTTATTGTCTTAAACTTTATACGTTTCTTCATGAATAATTTACTATTATTTATATGTTAAATACTTTAAGTAGTCCTTTTCTATAGTATTAAGTCCATAAATATCTACTAATATATCATTTAAATCGATATCTTATTTTTAGTAAATAACTTTTTCTGTAAAAACTTCGTTTGTTATATTATTTTTGATTTTATTTACTATTTATTTATTTTGTTCTCTTATTTATTTTAATTCAAACTAATATAATTTTTCAATTTATGAAAGGTCTAATTTTTTCATTAACTGTAATATTTCTTCGATATTATTATTGTTTGACTCTTCTTATATTTCTTCTTCTAAAGTAGTAGATTCTGATAAATTTGAATAATTAGTAATTATATTATGAATATAATTATTTTATTCGCTATTTGTTTTCTAATTACTTTATTAAATATATGTTAAATAAAGACAAATTAAATCGTTTCGTGTTTATAAAATATAAAAATCATCTTCTATTGTATAATCTGCTTTTTAAACTATTATTTATTTTATTAGATTTTCTTAATATTATTATTATTTTTATTATTCTTAATTTAAAATAAATTATTAATAATGCTCGTTTATTTTTTAATTTATAAATTTAATTTATGATATATAAATCTAATTATTTTCTTCTTAATTTTTAGCTTCTATTACTTACTTTTTTTATAAATGGATTTTTTTTTTAAATAATATAAAATTACTTTTTTATTTAGTCTTATTGTCAAATATATATTTAAAGCCTAGATTTAACTAATATTTTAATTAAAATAATCCAAAGGTTCTATATCACTAAAAAGAAGAAATTTAGGAAAATACTAAGAGCAAATAATAAACCAAAAAACAGAAGGTGTTAGAATTGTATCTATTAATAATATTTTATAGTAATAAAAAATATTATAAATATTTTTAATCATAAAAAAATATTTACCTTTATTATTTATAAATCCATTTATTACTTAAGAAAGTGTATCCTTTTTTAAATTATTATTTATTAATAGGTTATATAAATTCTAATATTTTTTAGGTTATTTTTTCGAGGCCTAAATATAAAAAAAATAAAGTCATTTTTTATTATTTTATTACTATTATTTCCATTATTATAGTTTGCAGGAATATAAATACAAAAAATAGATTTTCTTATTTCTTATGTGTAAGATTCGTATTTTTAATACTTTTTAAAAAATATTATAATTAATTTACTTTAATACTTTATCTTTAAATTTAATATTTATTAAATAAAAAATATAATTTATGATGTAATAAATAATATAAATATTTATTTTATAA
This sequence comes from Ichthyophthirius multifiliis, assembly GCF_000220395.1. Classification (NCBI taxonomy): domain Eukaryota; phylum Ciliophora; class Oligohymenophorea; order Hymenostomatida; genus Ichthyophthirius; species Ichthyophthirius multifiliis. Next base: position 19,496 of record NW_004085880.1, read on the forward strand.
TTTATATATTTATTGTTATTTGCAATACTTTTATTAATTATTATAAATTATAAATATTGTATTATTTATATATAATCTAATAACAATTTATTTGTTTATAATAATTTTATTTCTTTTATTATTTTAGTTTTTTAAATAATATTCATTATATAATATTAAAATGTATAAATTAATTATTTAAAAAAAAAAAAAATATTTTATTTAATAAAAGTTAATTTATTATAAAATTTATATTTGTACATTAAATTAATTTTATTATATCTTTTTTTAGTTCAATATAATTTTTAAAAGAAATGCAAATTTATATAAATCATAAAATACAATATTTTATAATTAAAATCATCGAAAATCAATCATTCTTTATTTATATTTAGAAATAAATACATATTAATGTATAAAGTATTATATTTATTTAAAATATTTTTATAAACCATAATATACAAAAAATTTATATAAATATATTTTTAGAAATAAATACTCTTTTATTCAAATCTTAAATCTTTTATATAATAACCCAAAAGCCAAACCATAAATAATTGCTGATATATGAGCAGGTCTGCAAATTTCATTCACATAAAAATGCTAAAATTCATAGATTTCATACATAAAGTAAACAATAGGTATTAAAAAAAAGGGTAAAACTCTTGTTTAAAAAAACATATAATTAGGTTTAATCGCAGTAAACATGAACAAAAAGCTAAAGATGTAACAGCTCCATGTGACTTAGGAGTTACCATTCCAAGTTGGTGTTTTTTTGATTTTTCATAATAAAAAGTAATAGCAGTTGTAAATAGAGAATTTGTTAAAAAAAGTAAAATCATATATTTTTATTTCATATATTTACTGCATAAAAATAGTGATAAAAGCAATGGGGGACCATATACTATTATACTTCCTTTATTTATAAATGATAAAGAACCTTTTTAAAAAATAAATTGAAATTATTAAATTATTTTTAAATTAAAATACCTAAAAATATAGCATGATAATAATTTTTTTTTGGAATACATTCTGATATTGTAGCATGTTCAAATATATAACTATAAGGATAGTTTTGCCAGGAATAATATATTAAAGACGAAGCTAATATAATAGCAAGAGGAAATTAGTAATCAAAATAAGTTGGTATATTTTACTCATTATTATATTATTGTTCTGTTTTTTTAATTTTTTAAATAAAATCAATTGTACTATTATTATTAATATTTTTATATTATGTTTATTCTTATTTAATTCCCATACTTTCTTAAGCTTGTTTTTTAGCTTTAGCTATCTCATCTAGATCTTTGTCTCCTTTTAAATTATGAAAGTATTTATAGCTAGTTTAATATTATAGATGCTTAAAAATTTGTTTATTAAGTATTTTTGAAATCATAATTATTTAAATTTTAAAGATATTTTAATATTTATTTATATTAAATAAATTATATCGATAAATCAATATATAATTTTTGTTAATAAAAGTTTATATATTTTATATATTGATTTATTATCTATATATTTAATCATTTATATATAAACAGAATAATATGTTAACAAAAATTAATTTCGTAGACGTATATTTATTAATGATATTTGCTTTTGACAAAAATTGTTCTTTAATTTCTATTTTATTTTTTCATATTTACTTTTTTTGTTTATATTCTAAATTCAATTAAGTAAATTTATGTCTTAAAACAAAAAAATAAAAAATTTAAGTTTAATGAATAAAAATTAGGTAAAATTATATTATTTATTTTTAAATGAAGTAATATTTAATAGAAATAGTAAGAATTCCTAAAAATCGTATTTTAAAAAGCTATATGAATTTATACATTTAAGATAAATCTAAATATATTACATTCTAAATTTATAAAAAATATAAATATTTTATTATAAAATAAAAAAAATGAATAAAAAACTATCGTTTTTCGAAAAAAAGTTAACTTAATTTTTTTTCAAATCACATTTTAATTGTGTATATTATACAGAACTAACTAATAGAAAAATAATTAGTATAAAAGGAAAAGATTCATTTAAGTATTTTTTTTATAAAATTGTAATTTTATTTAAAAAAAAAAAAAAAAGTGTTTTGTAATAGATTTAAACCAAAGATTTAAGTAGTTTTAATAGAAATACAGATTAGGCAGCTTTATATACATATTTTCTAAATGAAAAAGGAAAAATATAAAATGATGCAATAATAATAAGACCTAAAATGTAAAATTTTATATATAAATATTAATTTTTATAAATTATTGAAAAATATATTTATGTATTTCTAATTTATATAAGATTTTATAAAGGTGAAATAAAAAAAAAAGAGAATGAATTTTGGCTAGATATAGATTTAAATCAAAAAAAATTAATTTTTAAAGGATATAAAAAAAATAACCTTAAGAAAAGTGTAGTAATTCAAGATTATACTTAATATTTAAAATATTACTCTTTTTACGTAATATTTTTTTTTTTTTTTTAATTATTTTTAATAATTTAAAAAGAGTGAAATTTTCTAAAATGATTAAAATAATGTTGGAAAATATTAACATATACATGATGATTCAATTTATGAATAAACAGAAAATGATGAAATATATACTTAAGTAACTTTTACTGATCCTAGAAGTGGAGCATTAGGGACAAGACTTCTATGTCCTTAGGATGGTTTAATAAATTTAAATATTATTTATATTTATTTTAAAAAGATAAATTGGATATTGAATAAAATTTAAAATAATAATCTTTGAATATATATGAATCTTTTAGGACTATATTAGGAATAGCATAAGTATTAATTTTATTATTTTGTTTTTTGTTATTATTAATTATAATTATTAAATTTATAAAATAAAATTTTTAAGGGTTAGGAAACTTCATAATTTTTCCCTTATTAAGTTAATGGAGATTTTTTAAACGGAATAGACATTAATAAAAGTATATTTTAATTTTTACTAATCAATATATTTATAATAGAAAATTTTTCTGGTAGGCATAAGCTTATAGAATTTTATTAATAAGGAGTAACAAATCATATTTATATTTTAAATTATTTATTTTTTAAGATTTTAAAGAAAAGAATTATTCCTTTTATAATTTTAAATTAATACAATCAACAATATTTATACAATAGTAAATTAATATTTTATTATACTTTTAATAATTTTTATATTAAAAGTACTTAATCCTCCATATATTTATTAATATGATAAATAATTTAATGAATAATTAAAGGGTAAACCTGTAATTAATAGTTAAGGAGAAGAAATAGGAAATGTATTATGTAAATATAATATTCATAAATATTTATCTAAAACAAATAAAAAAATAAAGGTAATTAAGCAAATATAGGTTTAGCATTAATAAAATATATTTATGATGGTAAATTAATATATATTATATATTAAATTAAATATTTACCAAATAAAAACATTTAATTAATTTTAGAAAAATAAGCTAATTAAAATAATATGAAAATCAAGGTTGATTAACATAATGGATAATAGATTTACACTTAATGGTTTAATAATAATATTTAATAATATATTAAATAAATGGGTCTTTTGAAAAATGATAATTAATTATTTTGATTAAATAAAAGATAGTATTTAAGATAAAATAAATTAAATTGAACTAATAATTAATTTTATTTAATGTATTTGTTTATATTTAAATTGTATTTTATATATTTATTAATATTTTTTTTTTTAAATAAAAAATTAACTATTTTATTATAATTTAATCTTTTATTTATTTGAAATTATTATATTAATAATGCAGACGCGATTTAAATGGATGCCTAAAATCAATTAAATAAATTCTTAATTAATTAATTAAAATGAAATTCATAAATAAAATTATTTATAGTGTAAAAATCAAGATCAAAAAATCAAAATTATTTAATATTCTTCAACTGAAAGATAAAATAGAAAATATTTAAAGTATTTTATTTTTAAAAAATTATTAATTCATAATAAAATTTTATAAAGTACATAAACTTCTTAATAAAAACGCTTAACAAACAAAAATAGAAGTTTATAGAAATTAACTTAATAATTAAATATATCAACATAATAAAATAGTGAAGATTATAAATAATTTTTTTAACAATTAAATATAAAAGAATAAAAATAATCTAATAATAAATGGCTATAAAACTCATTACCTTTTTAAGATAGTGAATATTTTAAGAAATAAAATTTAAATATAAAAAAAAATATTCAAAAAAATGAACCTCAAACAAAAACTGATGTAAAGATTTAAAATTAAAGCTATTTTTTAAAGAGAGATTAAAAAGATATCAGTAAAACTAATTTTTAATTATTATAATACATTATTTAAAGGTAAAAATTATTATACTTAAATAAAAAAATAAAAATATAATTAAATGGATTGTGTAAGTAAAATTAACTTAAAATGTTATAATTATTATTATCTTTTATATTTTTAGGATAAAAAAAAATTTGATTAATTTTTAAAAAGCTAAATTTAATAAACACTCAAGAATGAGTATTTAGATGAAGAAAAAAATATAATAAAGAGTATTTTACCAGGCATTCATTTAGAAAATATAAAGTAATATGAATTATTTTTTATCTTAAAATTTATAAAAAAGATATTAAACAAAATGTTATAATTTTTAAAATATGGATTTATATTTGTATTAATTAATATCTTAAGAAAAAATAAATAAATAAGAAATGATCACTTATTTACATTCTGATATTGAAAATACTAAAATTATTCATAGAAAAAATTTAAGCCTATAATAATAATTGCAAAAACCTCTAAGATATCAAAAAATTCTTAATGAAGTTTAAGTAAAAGACAATGAAAAAACTATTTAGAAAGATATTATTGAAATGTCAGAATATGAAAAAAAATTATTAGCCTAAAAAAAAAAGAAATTGCAAATAATAAGAAAAAAAATGCTTAATTAATTATTATTGTTTGTTAAATTAAAATTAAGTCTAGATGAAGTACAAAAAAAAATAAAAAAATAAGAATAATTAATTAAATTAAAATTAATAAAAGATACAAAAAGAGAATTTATTTATAAAATAGCCTTTTTCAAGAAAAAAATCAAAATAATTTTATTTTTATTTAAAATAATAAAATGAAGAAAAAGTATATTAGTTGTTACAAGAAGACAAATATTTAGTTTATGATATAGATTAGGTAAACTAAAGTTTTTTAAATATTTTTATATTAATATTTAATTAATAAGCTTTATTAAACTCCTTTACATTGGGTTTGTAAAAGAAATTATATTAACCTTGCTAATTTATTATTATAATATAGACCCCATATTGATGCTAAGGATTTAGTATTTTTTTATTATTTAATTTTTAGTTTTTTATTTAAATATTTTAGTTTGGTAGAACATGTTTATATTATGCCTTTAGGGAAGGATATTTTAAACTAATCAAACTATTAATTTTAGAAAATGCATGTCCCTGGTCTGATACTAAAAATAATATATAATAATATTATGATAATTTATAAGATAATATTTGTAAAAGAATTTATTAAATATCAAAAAAAGTATAAATTATTTTAATTTATTAATGTTTTATTTTTGAAACTTTTAATATAATAAGACTCATTTAATGATGTTAATTGCAAAACCAAGCTAAAGAGCAGAAATTTGGAAAGATTAAAAATATATATTTTAATAATTTTATTGAATAATATTTTTATTTTTTAGAAAAATAAAATAAAAATATTATAAACAAAAGTTAAAATAGATATTATTTATTTCAATTTAACTCCTTTTAAAATTATTAGAATTAATTTATATTTATTTATAAAAAAATAAGCTTGAAATAAATATTTGTATTTTTTTTTAAATATATTTTTTCAACTATTTATAAAACAAGTATATATTTAAATTATATTTTACTAATTGTAAAATTTTTATTTTATTTGCTAATTATTAAAATAAATAATTTCCTTTAGTTTAAGAAATTATAAAAGCACATATATATATATATATATATATATATATATCTTAATTTATAAATATTTATTTATATATTTAATTCTATAATATTCATTCAGTATAATAAAATGTATTAAAATTATATATGCAGTAATATAAAATAGAATTTCTAGATTCTTTTTCTGTTTCCTTTATTTAAAGTATTACTAAAATTCAATTTTGGCATTTAATTTTCTCATAGTTTTTATTTAAAAAACCAATTTTTCATTTTAAATTTAAATATATCTTAATTTTTTTTAAATTTTATATAATTTTGATATATTATTTTATAAAGTTTTCATTTTTCTATCTTTATTTCGAATATTTTAAAGTTTTAGAATTTAATATTTATTTGTTTTATAAAACATATATTTTCAAAAATAAACTTTTTTTAATATTTTTATTGAATCTTTATAATTTTCAGAAATTATTTCTTAATATATATATATATATACATATATTATAATTTCCTATATTATAATACTGTTTTCTGAACAATATTCAATACAAGAGACATTATCATGTTAAGATTATTCATTATTCTATTATTCAATTGAATTATTTATAAAATAAATTACATTTTTTTAATTTAAATTTCTATTTATTATATTTATTAAAATTCTATTTTTTTTTTTTTTAATAAATTATAAAAATAAAAGTTTAATCAGATTCTAAACGCAATCTTAAATTTTTTATTTCTTATTAAAGTTATGTTTTAATAATCTAAGATACAATGAATATAATAATAGAATATTTAGAGGAATATTTATTAAATCAATTTATTTATAATTTAATTAAAAATTTATTTTAGAAGATGTTAATAAATACTTCAAATTACACTTATAAAAAAATATAAATAATGTTCTTAGTATTAAACTACAAAAATTAATATCAAATAAAATAAAATAAAAATAAATATTTAACCTTTAATGGAATCCAAACCCTAAAAAAAAAATTATAAATTAATTTTAAGAAAATATTTAAATGGATAAGAACTAGGAAGAATTAATACTTAAGATTTAAAGATATTATAGTAAAATGGAAATTAAAGAAAAGGAAACATCAATATAAAAACAAAGATCTATAGTCTAAAAAATAAAAAAGTCTTTTTCAATAAACAAATTTTATTAAAATAATTCATAAATATACAATATAATTAAACCATAATTAACAAATAAAATTGAACTTAGACAAAATAAAATATATTTAAAATTACTTATTTTATACAACTTTAGTAAAGAATATTACTATCAAAAAGATAAATAATTTAATTTTTTCAAAAGTAATTATTAATAATCTAAATTTAAATTTTTAAAGTTCTAAATGTCTTTTAAAGTTAAGTCAATAATATGCATTCTAGTTTAGTTTTACAATAAAGACCTAAAAAAGTTAAATGAAAGAAACAATATAATAAATTTATTAATAAAGGAAATAATAAATTTAAAAAAAATAATTAATATTAGTTAAAGCCTAAATTTTTTAAATTATATTATGTTGCAATTAAAAAACTGATTAAAATTATTTTAATTAAGAATTAAACAAAAAAATATAAGCTTCTCAATGGAATATATATTTAATTATAATAAAAATAATTATGTTAAAATATGCTAAAAATAGTATTATTATTTTAATTATATATTTATAAATCAGGCGTATAATAAAAAACTATATATTATAGATATTAAAAATTATAAAAAATGTGAATATATTCAAAAAAGTTTAAATAATAAATATATTATGATTTTAATGAATAATTTAAATTTTAATAATAATATTAAATTTTATATTTATATTAAATTTTTAACAATAAATTTAAATATACTTTTCATATAACTATTTTTTTTTAAATTATAAAAAGTCATTATAAATAATAATCTGTAATACAATTTTTTATATATAAATAAATATTCTTATTCCTTAATTTATTAAATACATAATTTTATGAATAATAAAAAATAATTTAAAATATTTACTTTAAAAATTATAAAAATAATATACAAGTTATTTCATTTCCATCTAATCCATTTACCATTTTACCATATTCCTTCTTTTTCTTAATTAAAAGGGTTAATTTCAATACCTTCTCCATCTTACAATCCATAATTCCAGTTTCCACTATAAATATGTCCATCGGGCCTTTTTATTTAAAAAATAATAAAAAAATATTAATAGAAAAAAAAGTAATACCAAGAGTATATACCCTAACCATGAGGAATATTATTTTCATAACTTCCTTCATATTTACTTCCATCAGGCCAAATATAAATTCCTCTTCCCTATTTAACCCCATTCAAAACTTCCCCTAAATATTTTTCTCCATTAGATTCAATAATCTATTTATAAAAATTAAAATTAAACATTTTAAAAGAGTATTTACCTCTCCTTAACCAGTCATTTCTCCATTATTAAAATCTCCAGAATAAATAACTCCGTTTTCAAATTTAATATTACCTTGCCCATGAATTTTTCCCATTTAAAAATCTCCTTTATAGATATATTTACCAGTGCATTGTTCTTCTCCTTTTCCATGCCTTTAATCTTCGAACCATTCTCCGTCATAAATAAAATCCCCTTTTAAGGTTTTAAAAACGCCTTTACCATGAGCTTTGTAATTTAAACATTAGCCTTAATACAAATCACCATTATTTCTTATAATTCTTCCCATTCCAAATGGTATATCTTCTTTCCAATATCCTTCATAATAGGCTCCATCTGGGAAAATAATTTTACCTCTTCCGTGCCTTTATTATTCTTTAATATGTCCATAATATATGGATCCATCTTCATATTCAAAAGGACCTTATTCGGGAATATTATTATAATACGAGTCTTCCATTCTGAAATTCAAAGAGCCGTTTAATCTGATAGCTTCTAATACATTTTGATTTTTAAGGGAAGGAAACTATTCAATTTTTTTTAATGTTTTTAGTTATTTGTTTTCTTTATCTTTTTTTTTTTTTTTCTTTTTTTTTAATAAAAAAATAAATGATTATTTTACCTGCTGTTATTTTGGTTAAAACCATAGATTATTTTAATTATAATTTCATAGCTTAAGATTAGTTTTATTAAAGAATAGGTTGTTCTTTTGAAAGATCAATACTGACTATTTATGGTTTTTATTTAGTATGAACTTAACTATTTTTAGTAAAAATACTTTTTTTCATTTAATTTTCTTCTTCATCTATACCTTCAATAAATTATTTAAATTTTCTATACATTTCTTTACAGCTTTAATCAAAGTTTTCTTTAATTTATTCAAATAATTGTTTTGATTATTAATTTTTTTTATAATAAACTTTATTTTCATACATCCTTTGCAATTATTAAATAACTTAAATTGCTTCGACTTTAATGTTATTTAAAGGTGCGTTACTTTTAATTATTTTTAAAACTTAATCTTCATTATTAGGTGTATCTAAATCTTTTTCATCATTATTTGAATTAAATATTTTCGAAAATATATTGCTATTTTTTTCTTTCTTTTTATTATTTAATAAATCATTATATTTCTATTTTATTTCACTAACTTTTGGTTATATTTTTTTGTATTCACTTTTAATATTTTCTTTTAAAAATGTTTTTGCACTTTCAGATAATTAAAAAAATATCTTAAATAATTAAGAAAAATCCTAATCGATTTCATTTGTTTCTTATTCGCAATGAAATTAATAACTATTAAATTTATTATCTAACTCTGTAAATATATCATTAATCGATGGTAATAATTTCATTTGAATTCGGTTTTAAGTTAATATAAATTATTAATATTCTTATATGTAATATTTATGGTTTACAGTATGTTTTGGATCATTATTTATACATAACTCACACATCAAATTACCATATGTACAATTTTCAAAGCAACATATATATCTTACTTATTTATTATGTTTTTAACAAGTCAATAAATTTATTATTCCTTAATTTTTGTTTGACATATTTGTTTATTTTTATTGTGAAAAAAAAGTTATTTGTCTTTTCTTTTATTTATTTAAAATTTACTTTTGGATAACTTTATTTACTTATTTTTAATTTTAAGAGTTTTTAGTAAAAAAAAAAAATAAAAAAAAAAAATTGAATTATTATAATAAATATCTAAAATAAGAAGATAAAAAAATAATTATATTTATTTATTTTTTTTTAAAAAAAATATATTAATTAATTTTAATAAATCTTTAATATTTTCTATTCAAACTAAAAAAAAAATATTATAAAGTAAACCACCTTTTTTCATTTTTTACTAAAAAAAAAAAAAAAAAAAAAAAAAAAAATTATATGTTATATATCAATCAATCAAATTTTATTCCTTTTTATAATTCAGGTTCTTCATCAGAACTTTTAGCTTTTTATTTGTTTGGAACTTAAAGCTGCTATTATTATTATTTTAAATTATAAACTAATTCTTTCAAACTTAACCTCATGACTGTTTCAAAATACTTATTTTCTAGTCCCTAATATAAAAAAAATAAAAAATAAAAAAAAATTAAATATTAATTATATATACTGTATAAAAAAGATTAGGTGAAATAAACTTATCTAATTCAATAGTTCCTATATACTTGAATAAACTAGATTAATTTCTTGTTTTATTTAATATTTTTTCAATGAAAAAAGATCCAAATTAATCACACTCTACTCTACCAATAAGTCTATTTTAAGAATAAAGTAAAATTCCTTAATGATGCTCAGCAGAAGTATTTTTTCTAGTAGTTGCTCCCTCTATTTTTTTTAATTTTTATTTCTTTTAAATATTCAAAAAAAAAAAAAAAAAAAAAAAATAGTAATACCTTTGATATCAAGTAAATCATTTTAAGATTAGTTTTCAATAGTAGAATCTTAATTATAATTAGCTTATTCATAAAGGATTGCCTTTCCAGTATCTTTGATTCTCTAATATGACTCAACATTAATTTCTTTCAAAAATCTTCTATCTTTTTATCTTCTTAATACATCAGAATAACAAATAAAATTAACATTTTAATCATTTAAAGTAAAATGTAGATTTTCAGGACGTTCAAAAAAAAGATGTTAAATATAACTTTTTAAGCTAAAATCAATAAGTCTTTCTACTTATTCTTTTTTTTCTTTAAATTGAGTTTTTTTTTTTAATGTAATATCATTTTTTTATTAATTATAAGAAAATTCATAATTATATCCATTTTTTGAAGGAATACGTTTTAAATCAAATATATATATATAATTTCCTCTATCATGCTTTATTAATTATTCTTCATTCATTAAAAAAGCTATATTATTCAATATTGTTCTTTTATTTTAGTCTCCGTTTTCTGTTAAGTATTACTTCTTTTTTACATCATAGCTATATACAAATATTATCAGTTCTTGTAAATTTGGATTTATTTTTATATTTGAACTTATTAATCCTAGTATTTATTTAATAAATAAAAAAATATTATTAACAAAAATTATTTTTTAATTACCAACATTTAAAATACTATTAGATTTATTTTTTGAAATAAATAAAACACTTTATCCAAGTCTTAAACCAGCAAATTTGATATTATTTCCATACTAAATTTTTAGTTATTCTTAAATATCAGCTTGCTGTAGTTCTTTTTAAGTTTTTGGATATTAGATTTATTAATGAATATCAAATTTATATAACATATCAACAAATTCATATTAATTAAATCCTTCGCTATCATCATATATCTAAAAAAAAAGTTCGAAATTTTCAATAACATTTTTATCGATTGATTAATTTAGTAAAATACCATTAACTTTTTGCTGGTATTACTATTAAATTAACTCATCTTTTTAAATTTGTTATTTATTATAAATATTGTTGTAAACATCTCTTTTTTTAAGATACATTAAATTTATTTTTATTTATTAAGATTTTCTATAAAGGGCATTATCAACCAAAAGTCCGAAAGCAGCAAATGGATAGTTTATTAAGTTTGAAATTGCATTTAAAAATGATAAAGAAATATAAGGTTATCTTATTTTTAACATTATACTTTATTATTATTATTCATTTTAATTTCCCTTTTGTATTTCTTCATCAATTTAAATTTATTATTTTAATTACTATTATTATATTTAAGAAATTTATTATATCTATTCTTATTAATTATTTTCATTAGGTACTTAATCATTATCGTTTTCAATATTAATAACTGTTTAACCTTCAAGTTTATATTTTTTTATTAGTTATAATTATTGTATTTAATCTTGCTATTCTTATGTCATATTAAAAGCAACTTAGCAATCATGACATATTTTAAGCTTTTATATTATAAAATAAACATAAAAAATTTTAAAAAGATACATTATTTGAATTTGTTTATTAATTTTTTTTTTTTCCATTTAATTTATCCTCATAATTTAAAATTAAAACTAAAGTAATATCTTAGCATGATTCATCTTTCATCATACCTCCAAAAAGAATAATTTGATCTTTATAAGCTTCAGTTGAGTGGGAAATAATAGGGTTAAATTAAGCATATCTATGCTTTTTTGATGCAACTTCAATCCAAAAGTTATTTAAGGTATCAAAAGCCCAAATATCTTGCAAAAATTTAGATTCAGTTTCCGCACTATATCTTTCTCCTTCTCCTCCAATAATAAAAATATATCTATCTTTATAAACAGTAGTTGAATGAGAAGCTCTAGCAATAGGTTTTCTCTCATCTTAATTAATACAAATTTACATAATATCAACAGATTCGTTTTTACCATCATTAAAAACATTAAACTAAATATATAATATTTATTTGATTTATATATTTAAATAAAAAATACTTTAATCTTATATAAATCATTAAAAAAAATATCAATTTCTCCAACATTTTTTCCTTACCCACCAAAAATATATAATAATCCATTAACATTAACAAAACTAAAGCTTTCTCTAGCTTCAATAATAGCTCCATGCTTATTAGTTACCTATTTCCAAGTATTTTAAATACTATCAAACATATGCATATCATTATAAATAAGCATATTATCTTCGTCTTAACTATTCAAACCTCCAAAAATAATTAAATATCTATCATCTAAAGTACATCCTTAATGTCCTTCTCTAGGATATGGATTGTTTCCTGAAGCTTCTATTTATCTCCATTCGTTTTTTTAAGGGTCAAAACACCAAAGATCATTTTTTAATTTTTAATTTGCTGTTTTTCCCCCAAACATATATATTTTTCCATCTATTAAAGATATAATATGAGAATCTCTATGTTCTGGATTATTTTAAGAATTTATGCTAATTTTCTCCCATTCATAAGTTTCACAATCTAATCTATACATTTATGATTTTGTACTTTCGTCATAGTTTTTATCCTCTATATAACCTCCTATTAAATACATGTATTTATCAATCATAACAACTTAATGACCCCATCTTTCTAAAGGATAATTAGGAGCTATTATTTTTTATTTATTTTTTTTCTATGATTAATCACCATGTTATTATTAGGTACCACTTTCATTACTGTTTATTTCGGATTGTTCTTGTTATTATTTTTAATTACGCTTTTTGTTACTTTTATTTAACCATTTCGCATTTTGAAATGGAAGTTATTGTTTTTTTGATGGTAATTCTTCTTGATTTGAATTTTATTATTGTGCACTTTTTTGATTTTCTTCTCTATTTTTTTTAGATTTGTTTATTTTTATTTTTAGAAAGTTTTTTACTTCGATAAATCTTGACTAGACATGCTATTTTATTTTTTTAAAAAAAGATTTATAAAATGAATTGAATTTTATTTTTTTTATATAAAAATATATATAATTTTCAAGTATATTATAATTTAAATTTTTTTTTTTAAATAATATAATTTTTTTAATGAAAATATTCTTATTATATTTAATACTTAAAAAAATAAAAAATTATAGATAAAATAATATTTTAAAATATTATAAGTATTTTCAATCAAAGATTTTTATTTAAAAATAAAAATTGGTCTAACGTTATACTAATATTTATTACAGAATTAAAAATTTAATTATTTTTAAATTTTAATAAATAAATTTTTTTGTTATTATAATAAATAAAACAAATATTTTTCATTAATAAAAATTTATATATAAAATAATTCTAATAGCTAAAAAATAAATAAGATTTTGAATAAAAAAAAAAAATATTAATATTATTTTTCAAAAATAATTAGAAAAAATTAAATATAAATAAAATTTTAAATTTTTAAGTAAATAAAAAAGAAAATTAAAAAAAACATTAATTTATATTCTAAATAAAATTAAACAGAGCCTCCGATTAATTTAATAAAAAAATAGAAGATAATTAAATATATATATATATATATATATATATTATATTATCTAAATTCGTATATTTTATTAATAAAATTTTATTAGATAAAGAACAAAGTTAATGTTCTTTAATTACATATTTTCTTATTTTTAATATATAATTTTCTTTAAAAATCTTCATCGGCTAATTATATATATATATTTTTATTTTTATATATATATTTATTATATTTTTTTCCTATTTTAAATATTAAAATTAATATTTTATTAAAGCAAACTAAATAATAAAATTAAAAATTCATTAACTTTTTTTTTACAATACATTTTCTTTTATTGTTAAAAGCTAATATAAAAAAAATTTATATTGAAATAAAATAACAAATTTTTTTACATTATATATTTTTATTTGAATAAAATTATTATTTATTTTGAATTTTCATTATAATAATCTAAAATTTTAAATATATTCAAATTTTTTGTTTAATTAATTTTTCATTTTTCTATTAGTTTATATAATTTATTATATTCATTTTGTTTTATTTATAACTTAAATAATATTTATAAAATATTAAGTTATTGTAATTTCTTATTTATTAATAAATAAATATTATTATTCTCTTCTTTATTCAAACTAAAAAAATTAATCTATAATTATATCACTTTTAATTGTTTTTTCTCATAAAATACAGACCATTTCAACTTTTACTTTTTTAATATTTTTTTCAATTATAATTAACAAAAATATAATAAAAAATGTATTATGTCCTATTTTATTTTTAATTGAGTTTTATAAAAGAAAAATTATAAAAATAATAAAAAAAAAAAAATGCTAAAAACTAAAATAATATAATATCTTTATTCATTTTTAAATTTAAGATAATAAATAAATTAATTATTAGATTTTATATTAGTTTATTATATATTTTAATTTACTTTTTCAACTAAATATCATGTTTTGTTTTTTAATTTCTCTTTTAATGTCATTTTTAATAGTTTCTCATGTTTTAAAAACTCATTGATTTTTTTTAAAGAATTATAATATATCCGCCTGGAAAACACTTTATACATATATATGAGTTTAATTAATAAAACTTTTTTGTTTAATATATATTTTTAAGCTTCTTTCAAGAAATAAAAAAAATTTATTATATTATTTTTTTAAAAAATATTTTTCTATTATCCAAGATATACTTATTTTTATTTAATTTTTAGATATTTTAAGTTAATAAATATTTATGAGTTTTTTTTTTATTATATTTTTTAGAATTAAAAATATTTATTTTATAAAAGTTAAACATTAAATGAATATATTAAAAAAAAAATTAATTTTTTTATAGATTAAATATTTTTTATTAAATATATTTAAATAAAATTAAAAAAGTTTTTATTTATCCATAATCTTTTCTTTTTTTTATTTATTATATAAATCTTAAAGTAAATTAAAATTTTTTTCTTTAATGTTAATAAAATTAATATAAAAATAAAATATTTATTTAGTTTTCATTTATTTTAATCTCTCGATTTATTTTAATCTCTAGATTTGTTTTAATCTCTAGATTTATTTTAATCTCTACATTTATTATTTTTATAGAAATTCTCGTATTTATCATGCAAACCTTTTTTAATCTGTGAATACGATCTACTATTAAAAGAGTTATTATTACTTTTATTTTATTAAACTAAATATTCTTCCCATTATTATTAACAGGAACAATTATATTTAAAACAATGGCATTCGTTTTCATAAAATAGTCTAGTTTGAGGGTAAATTTAATCATTTTATTCAGAAATAATACTATACAATTTTTATTTTTCCTTAATTTCAGTATAATTTAAATTTTTTTTTTAGGTAATTCATAAAAAGTCAAATCAAGTTTCGAATAACTAACAGATTTATTTTGTTTATGTTAATATTTACTTTTTTATGTTATATTTTTATATTTTCAAACTTATTAGATTATTTAGAATTAAAAGAAGAATTATTAGAAGAATGTAAATTACTTACCTAAGGAGTTAGGAAATAAGGTTTTTAAAATTAAGCCTTTTTAAATTTTTAATAATCCAAGGCTGAATGTTCTTAATTTAGTAAATTATTATCTCTCTCTATCGATGGATTTATTAAAATATCATCTTTTTATTATTAATTATTATTTGCATTTTCTCTTTTCTTAATGTTTTATTCTAGGAAATCTTTTAATTATTAATCATTATTATTATTTTATTGTTCTTCTTATTGTTTGAGATTTAAATATTTATTATTTTCGCTTTATTGAAAGTCTAAATTATAATTAAAATCACTATTGTTTTATTTTTCTTATTATTATAAATTTTTAGTATTTTTTGTTGTTTTCTTTTAGTTTTATTATGTTATGTTTTATTCGATTTCTTCTATTTCATTATAATTTTAATTAAATGGATTCGTTTAAGAGATTCTTTACTCTACTTAATTTTTATTTTCATCTTTTTCTTAATTGTTAAAACACTTTTGCACTTAAAATAAACCACGTTTGGTTTTACATACTGTCTTATCAAATATATCATAAGACTTTCTTGAACTTTTGTTAATCTCCGTTTTACTTTTTTAAATTTTTGTGTCTAAGGAAGGATTAGAATTCAAAGAAACTTTCAAAGTTTGTTGTTTTTCATTTTTATTTTCTTATTTATTTAATTTTTATTCCTAAAAATCTTATTCTTTATTATCTTTTTATAATACTATTAACTCATTTTTTTTATTTATGGAATCTTATTTTTATACTCGACTTTATTTATTCTTTGCTTCCCCTCTCTATGAAAATTATTATTACTAATCCTTTGAATTTATTAGATTTTATGAATAACTTGAAATTGATTTAATTTTAGGTTGAGTTTAGCTTGCTTATAATTAGGGTGTTCCATTAAATTTTTATAATAAAATAGTCTGCTTTTAATTTTTAGAATCAATTTAATCTATTTGTTTTTTTCGCTTTCATTTCTATTATTCTCATTAATTTATTTATTTAAAACAAGTTCTAAATTTTAATTTTTTTAATAGGTTTATTATTATATCTATTTTTTTAAACCTATTTATTTATTTTTTCATTTTTATCTTAATTTTATTCTTTGTTTTTTATTTGTTTTTCTTTATTATTATTTTTTATTTCATTTTATATTTATCTTAACCTATTTTTTTATAAAGAATTATTACTTTTTTTCTATTCATTTTAAAGCTAAAATTAGATTTCAGATTATTTATTTTGTATATTATAATCTTCTTCGGGATGATTTAAATCTTATGAATCATTTTTGTATTAAATTATGTCTTTAGTTTTAGGGTTTTCTATTTTATTTATTTCTTAATATTATTTCATTTAATTTATATCTTCTTATTTAATTTTATCTTTACTCTAATTTTTTCGCTTTAAGCTATTTTAATTATTATTTTCATTTTTTTCTAACTATTATTATGCTTAATATTAATTATTTCGTACTTATTTTTAGGAATTTATTTTCTAAAATTCTAACTTTGCTTTGTTTTCTTAAGCTTATTATTATATTTTCGATTCTTATGTCATTTTATTAGGGTTAATTTCTTATATTTATTAAACTATTTTATTATTTTATTATTAATTATTATCATTTAAACTATCAGAATCTATAAAATATTTGTCTTCATTTTTTTATTAATTGTCCTAAATTTCTTTTTATTATAAATCAATTTCTTTTTATACTTGGAATTCATCTTAAAATTAAATTTTGTTGGTTAATTTTTTCTTTTTTGTATTATTTAAATTTTCAGATCCTAAATTTTATTAAGGTTCTAGCTTTTAATTACATTCTATTTAACTTTTTTAATCTTAATTTTATTCTTATTCGGTATGTTATTATTCTTAATTTTATATGTTTTAGAAACTATATTATTATTAATTATTTTAATCATATTAATGAGTATAACTATTCTAACCATTTGAATTATTTTGTTTATTTTATTAATACTTATTTTCTGTTTTAGAATTATATACACTATAATTAAATAAGTATTATTCATTTAATTATTCTTCTAATTTATCTATACTCATTGGACTTTCCTATTATTTTGTTTTCTTTGAAACATTATCATTATTTTTTTATCGACTTTTTATTTTATTATTTTATATTTAACTATCGATTTAAATTTATTTTTATTAGGTTTATTAATTTAAAAGAACTTCATTACTTTAACTTATTTATTTTTATTATAAATTTTCTTATTTTTATTATAAATTTTATTCATCATTTTAAGTATCTATTTAATCATTATTTAATGTTTATTG
Organism: Ichthyophthirius multifiliis; assembly: GCF_000220395.1. Classification (NCBI taxonomy): domain Eukaryota; phylum Ciliophora; class Oligohymenophorea; order Hymenostomatida; genus Ichthyophthirius; species Ichthyophthirius multifiliis. Next base: position 37,976 of record NW_004085880.1, read on the forward strand.
ATCTAAATTTTAAGTTTTTTACCTCCTTTAATAACTATAGCATTTGGATCAAAAAAGTTGTTTTATTTTATATTTTTCAATCTAGAATAAATACTAAAAATTTTTTATTTATTTGAATTTAAATTTTTTATGTTATCATTATTTCCTTCAGTTAAAGATTATTTTCTATTTAGAATAGTATCAAATTATCTATTAGATTTACTCTATTCATTTTAATCAAATTTTAATTTTTTTATTCATTTTATTTTGTTTATTCTATTTTTTCCAATGTATCTTTATTATTTTTTAATACTTATGGGCTTTATTTTTATAAAATTGATTAAGATTTTTATTTTTATATATTTTTTTATTTTTTTATTATGTTTTCTGTTTCTTTATTTATTTATTATTTACTAGAGTTATTATTATTTATACTTTCCTTTAAATTACTAGATATAATATTTTATTTTTCTATTTAATTTATTACTTTATTTTACGTGTTTAGAATTTCATTTTTTTAATTATTAATTTTGCTATTTTCATTACTATTTTTTATATTACTAACTTTATCTTTAATAATTTATTAATTATTTAATAATATTTCTTATTTATTTTTTAAATTTTGTTATGAAAAATCCTCTTATTTATTATTTAAATTTTGTTATGAATATTATTCATTTTATTGATTTTTATTGTTTTAAATTTCATTTTAATGACTTTTATTGTTTTAAATTTGATTTTAATGATTTTTATTATTTTAAATTTCATTTTAATTAATATTTTTAATTTAATCTTAACTTTTGATATCTTTTTTCGAACTATAAAATGAAATTTTTGGCTTTTTATATTATTAAATTTTATTAGTTTAAACTTATTTTTATATATTTTAATTTTGTAATTAAGTTTTTATTTTTTCTCCTTATTAAAATTCAATATCGCAAAAAATTTCTTAACTTTAATTTTTATTAGCTTTTTGTTTTTACAAATCTTCTAGAATTTCTTGATTAAATTAGTCATTATTTTACTATTAAGAAAAAATATAATCATTTTTTTTAAAGAATCTTAATTAACTTTTTAATATTATTTTTATGATTATTAGTTATTATTATTTATTTATTATTGTTAATTTTGTTAAACTTAGTCTAATGATTAACTGCTTTTATTTTCAATCTATTTATAAAATTATTATATATGTTTTTATTTTTTTTATTTTTTTTCACAGGTTTTTCTTATTAAATTAGATTCTATTTTTAAATAATTTATTCTTATTTATTTTAATCATTAAATAACTAATTATTATCAATAAATTATTTACCTAAAGTTTCTTAATTTTTATTCAAAGGTTAATTTTATAGAAATTAATTATTTTATTTTATATTATTATTTGGATCATTTCTTTATTATATAGTAGGATCTTTAACTGTTTATTCATTTTATTATTTAATTTAACTTTTTTTTAAATTATCTTATAAAATATCATTTAAGCTTTCTTATATATTTTAAATTTAAGAATTAGAAGAAGAAAAATTATTTTGTAATTAAATTTATTAATTATTTTTTTAAGAATTATTCATTTGATACTAATTATTTTTATCTTTTGGTATTTATTCATTTAATTATTTAAGTTAACTTTTTTTATTTTATCTTCTTAAATTTCATTTAGGCCTTCTTATATATTTTAAATTTAAGAATTAGAAGAAGAAAAGTTATTTTATAATTAAATTTATTAATTATTTTTTTAAGAATTATTCATTTGAAATTAATTATTTTATTTTATATTATTATTTGGATCATTTCTTTATTATTTAAGTTAACTTTTTTTTATATTATCTTATTAAATATCATTTAAGCCTTCTTATATATTTTAAATTTAAGAATTAGAAGAAGAAAAGTTATTTTATAATTAAATTTATTAATTATTTTTTTAAGAATTATTCATTTGAAATTAATTATTTTTATCTTTTGATAACTATTCATTTTATTATTTAAGTTAATTTTTTTTATATTATCTTATTAAATTTCATTTAAGCCTTCTTATATATTTTAAATTTAAGAATTAGAAGAAGAAAAGTTATTTTATAATTAAACTTATTTATTATTTTATTAAGAACTATTCATTTGAAATTAATTATTTTATTTTATATTATTATTTGGATCATTTATTTATTATATAGTAGGATATTTTACTTTTTATTCATTTTATTATTTAAATTAGCATTTTTTAATATTTTCTTCTTAAATGTCATCTTAGCTTTTTTATGTATTTTAATTTTAGAAATTGGAAGAAGAAAAGTTATTTTGTAATTAAATTTATTAATTATTTTTTTAAGAATTATTCATTTGAAATTAATTATTTTTATCTTTTGGTAACTATTCATTTTATTATTTAAGTTAACTTTTTTTTATATTACCTTATTAAATATCATTTAAGCCTTCTTATGTTTTTTAAATTTAAGAATTATTTATTTGAAATTAATTATTTTATTTTATATTACTATTTGGGTCATTTCTTTATTATATAGTAGGATAATTTACTTATTATTCATTTTATTATTTTAGTTAATTTTTTTTTATATTATCTTCTGAAATTTCATCTTAGCTTTCTTATGTATATTAAATTTATGATTTTTAAGAAGAAAAGTAATTTAATAATTAAATTTATTTATTATTTTATTAAGAATCATTTTTTTAAAATTAGTACTAATTATTATTTGAGATTTAATTAATCAATATTTAATTATTATAATTATCATTTATATTATTTTCTTATTACTAAACATATAAAATTTTTTCTTTACTATTTAAATTTTGTAATTAATTAGATTAATTCAAATTTTAATTAATATTTTGGATTTTAGATATTTTAGAATTATCATCATCTTGAAAAAATAAACTATTATTTTCTTAGTCAGTGTTTGTATTTTCTTCAATTATAGTTTCTTTATTTTAATAAAATTAATTTTAATTATTTTTTAATAAAATAGCTTATTTTTTTTTTTTTAATTAATTTATTAAATTTAGATTATTTATTTATTTTTTTAGTTTTATATTTATTTTTATTAATTAGTATCATAAAAAAAATCATTATTATTAATATTATCTATATTATTAATATTATCAAAATTTATTTAATTTTAAATTTTAATGTTTTAATCATTATAATTATTTTTACAATTATCATTATCTTTATAATTATAAGTATTTTAATTATTATCATTATCATTATCATTATCATTATCATTATCATTATCATTATCATTATCATTATCATTATCATTATCATTATCATTATCATTATCATTATCATTATCATTATCATTATCTATTATC